>NW_027439207.1:1192500-1202500 GCF_964188355.1 Buteo buteo | reverse complement strand
GCTTAAGGCCGGAGAAAACGCGATGAGGTGCCGCCACCTCTAACCCGGTACAGCGCTGCAGACCTTTCCACCGAGCCCTCCTGCAACCAGGCAAGCCGGGGCAGGCCGGACACCACAGGCCGCCCACGCGTGGCTCATGCCGGCAAAAACAGGACGAGGCGCTGCGGCCTCTCACCTGTGCCATCATCGGGCCCTCGGGGGCTGGGGGGAAGCTGCGGCACGCACGAGAACCCCCAGCCGTCTGCATCCGGCTGCCAGCCACCGGGACCGGCTGCCGCTCTGCCCGCTCCAGCTTAAGGCCAGAGTCAAAGGACGAGGTGCCGCCACCTCGCCCGCCCATCACCAGGCCCTCAGGAGGCGGCGGCAGCCGCGGCGGGCTGGATGCTCACGGGCAGCTGCCCTCGCATATACCAGCGCTCCACCTTTGCCATCATCGGGCCCTCCGGGGCCGGGGGAAAGCCGAGGCAGGCTCGGCTCCACCCGGTCTTCCAGCGTTCGAGTGCCGGTGGCCGCCGCCGGCCACCGGGCTATGCCCTGCGGAATCCACCTTTGCACCTCTCGCACCACTCGGGTCAACAGCCACCGCCAGCCTGCCAGACCCTCGCAGGCGCCCGGCTGGCTTACTTGGAAAACACCGGGAGAGACCAACCGGCCGAACAGACAGAAAACGAGCCGAACCACCAGGCAAAACCACCACCACAACGGCCGCCCAGCGCTCCACTTCGCCGGCTGAGCCGTAAGCCTTGCAGCCGCTCACTAGCGCTGCTCCGTGCACGAGTCACCACTACCTCCTATAGTACGGGAGATCACGTCCCCGCCCCCGGCCGGCTCCAAGAGTGCCGTCCCTGCCCACCGGGGAGACCCGCCAATGACACCGACTTTTACGATGACGTAACTGGAGGCAGCGAAAAACAGCGACCCCTTGGCCAGCTCCGAGAAAGTGGCGGGGCTATCAGGTCTACCTCCCCGCCCCCGAAATGCGGCTAAGTCCCGCCGGAGCCGGGTAGACCTGGCGGCTCTTTTCACCGGCCGCTGCGGCAGCGACACCCCGCGTCCTCCGGGCGCCGCCGGCGGCCGCGCCGGCCTCCGGAGCCGGGTAGACCTGGCGGCCGCCCGCGGAGCCGGGTAGACCTGGCGGCCCTTTTCACCGGCCGCTGCGGCAGCGACACCCCGCGTCCTCCGGGCGCCGCCGGCGGCCGCGCCGGCCTCCGGAGCCGGGTAGACCTGGCGGCCGCCCGCGGAGCCGGGTAGACCTGGCGGCTCTTTTCACCGGCCGCTGCGGCAGCGACACCCCGCGTCCTCCGGGCGCCGCCGGCGGCCGCGCCGGCCTCCGGAGCCGGGTAGACCTGGCGGCCGCCCGCGGAGCCGGGTAGACCTGGCAGCCCTTTTCACCGGCCGCTGCGGCAGCGACACCCCGCGTCCTCCGGGCGCCGCCGGCGGCCGCGCCGGCCTCCGGAGCCGGGTAGACCTGGCGGCCGCCCGCGGAGCCGGGTAGACCTGGCGGCCCTTTTCACCGGCCGCTGCGGCAGCGACACCCCGCGTCCTCCGGGCGCCGCCGGCGGCCGCGCCGGCCTCCGGAGGCGGGTAGACCTGGCGGCCGCCCGCGGAGCCGGGTAGACCTGGCGGCCCTTTTCACCGGCCGCTGCGGCAGCGACACCCCGCGTCCTCCGGGCGCCGCCGGCGGCCGCGCCGGCCTCCGGAGCCGGGTAGACCTGGCGGCCGCCCGCGGAGCCGGGTAGACCTGGCAGCCGTTCGGTGCCCCTTGGGCGGGGGGGGGCGGGGGGGGCAGGTGCGCCTGTTTTTGGTTCGTTTTTTTCGTTTTTTTTTTTTTTTTTCTTTCTTTTGAGATTTTAGCAAATCTGATTAAAAGGGCCACCCTCTCCCGGTTCTCCCGGACGGCATTTCTTTCCCCCTCCCCTTCCCGAGTTTGAACCACTTCTACACCAAGGGAGCACGTTTAAACGTACTGTCTGATGCAAGAGTTATTTCACCTTTATTGATTCCGGCGGGAAATATTAATACAATATTAACGACAACCAGTTTTCAAAATAATTTTTGTTTCCTGACACACACACACCCCCCCCCCACCCTCGTCGTTCTCATGCACGTGCACGCACCTATTCCGAGCCGGTGGCTGCCAGGCACTTGCCAGCTTCACCACACCAGCCAGCCCCTCTGCTCCGCTGCTGCCCCCCCCCCCCCCCAACCATATTCTGTCGGCGGGGTCCGGGCAGAGGTGGCAGCCCCCGGCACAAACTGCCCGGCTCCCCGGCGCGAGTTCGCTGTTCACTGGGTGCCTTCAGGACTGGTAGCCCCTTGCCAGGTTCAGGTTCGGGTCCCGGCGCTGCTGGGTGCTCGCCGACTTTTGGTTTTGGTTTTTGCGGTCTTGGGCTTTTTTTGGGGGGTTGTTTTTAATTTTTCTCCCCCCCCCCCGCCTGGTTTTTTTTGGTGTTTTTTTGACGTTTTCCTTTTTTTAATAAAATAAATACTTTAAAATACATATCTGCGATCCTGCAGGCACTGCCACCCCCCCCCCCCCCGGTGACACACGCGCGCTCAGAGGCGCGCGCACACACACACACACACACACACACACACAGAACGCGACGCAGGCACACACAGCTACACGCACCCCTGCACGGGTGTGCTCCCCCTCCCTCCCCGCGCTGCAGTCCCGGACCTGCAGGCCAGTAGGTGCAGCCCCCCCCCCCCCCCCTCCCCCGGCCCCACCCGATCACAGACTTTCCGGCGCCCTGGAGACGGGGGGTTGGGGGGCGGGTGGCTGGGTGGGGTGGTCTGCAGCCCGGCAACGGGGCCCCCGGAAACTGTGGTGTTTCCCGCCACGGCAACGGTCTGCTGCTCAGTCGCGGCGGCAGCAGCGGCGGGGAAAGGAGGCTAGAAAAGAGGGGGGGCGAGAGCGGCTGGCGAGCAGGCGGGGAGCCTGGCGCAGAGGTAGGCTGGCGAGGGGGGACGGTGTGTCTTTTCGGAGAAGGCTTCTGTTTGGATCGGTTGGAGTTTTATTTTTTTTACTTCTCTCCCCCGTCCCCGTCCCCGTCCCCGTCCCCGTCCCCGTCCCCGTCCCCCCCCCCCCGGTCGTTTAGTTTTCCCCCCGCGGCGGGGGCGGGCAGGAGTGGAGCAGGGCGAGAGCGGCTGGCGAGCAGGCGGGGAGCCTGGCGCAGAGGCAGGCTGGCGAGGGGGGACGGTGTGTCTTTTCGGAGAAGGCTTCTGTTTGGATCGGTTGGAGTTTTATTTTTTTTACTTCTCTCCCCCGTCCCCGTCCCCGTCCCCGTCCCCCCCCCCCCGGTCGTTTAGTTTTCCCCCCGCGGCGGGGGCGGGCAGGAATGGAGCAGGGCGAGAGCGGCTGGCGAGCAGGCGGGGAGCCTGGCGCAGAGGCAGGCTGGCGAGGGGGGACGGTGTGTCTTTTCGGAGAAGGCTTCTGTTTGGATCGGTTGGAGTTTTATTTTTTTTACTTCTCTCCCCCGTCCCCGTCCCCGTCCCCGTCCCCCCCCCCCCCGGTCGTTTAGTTTTCCCCCCGCGGCGGGGGCGGGCAGGAGTGGAGCAGGGCGAGAGCGGCTGGCGAGCAGGCGGGGAGCCTGGCGCAGAGGCAGGCTGGCGAGGGGGGACGGTGTGTCTTTTCGGAGAAGGCTTCTGTTTGGATCGGTTGGAGTTTTATTTTTTTTACTTCTCTCCCCCGTCCCCGTCCCCGTCCCACCCCCCCGGTCGTTTAGTTTTCCCCCCGCGGCGGGGGCGGGCGGGAGTGGAGCAGGGCGAGTGCGTGGCTGGCTGAGAAAGAAAGGCGGGAGCGGGGCCACGGGTGCGGCAGGATAGGGACTCGGCAGCTGGGGTTTAGAGACGGCAGGGCACCGGGGGGGCTCCCCTCTCCCGCCCGGGCACGGAGCCGGCAGGGACGCCGCAGGGTCCTAAAGTCTCCCGCCTTCCACCACCGGGGGCGGCAAGCCTGGTGGCGGAAGGGGGGAGCAGGGGCAGCCAGGCTCGGCGCGAACTGCGTGGCGGGAGGGCGGGGGGGCGGTGTGTGTGTGCGTGCAGCGGCGGGCCCGGGGTGACGGGGGTGGGGGGTGTCGGCCCGGGGCCCTGTTTCGGGCGGGGGGGGGGGGGGCTGCGCGCGTGTGCGTTTTGAGCGCACGACTGTGAGCGGGGCAGCGGGTGGAGGGTTTGGGCTGGGGGGGGCCGGTTGCGGGGGGGGGGGTGCGCACGTGTGTAGCCCCGTGCGAGTGGGTGCGGTGGCGGGCGGGAGGTGTTTGGGGCGGGGACTCGAATGGGGGGGGGCAGTGCGTGCGTGCGCGTGCGTGTGTCTAAGGGCGGGTGAGCGGCTGCAGCAGCAGGCGGTGGGCGTTCGGGCCGGGGGCCTGTTTTGGCGGGGTGCGGGCGCGCACGCAGGTGGAAATGAGAAAGATTTGTAACGGTGTCGCTAACGCCGCTTTCTCTGTTACAGCCCGGGTGGTCGGCCGCTTCGACGTCCGGCCTGCGCCCGTGCCTGCCTACGGGCGATGCGCTCGGCTCCCGGTCGGACCCGTCCCTGGCAAAGCAGCAGCCGCGTGCCTCGGCCTGGGCAGAGACCTGGGGCTCCAGGGCCCCAGCCAGGGCTGCCGGAGAGGCGCGCCGCGCTTCCGACAGAGGGGCATCAGCGGCTCCGTCGCCGGCGGGATGCGTTCGAGCGGTGAGGAAGGTCCCAGCGGCCTTAGGCGGTGGCGGGGGGCGCGCTCCTTCGGCGACGGGGAGCGGGGGGGAAACGGCCCCGGGGCGGGCCGGTCAGCCGGCACGGCGGCCACGCGAGCTCGTCGTCTCCAAGGATGCTCGGCTAAGTCGGCCTCGGCCACAGGGACCGCTTGTCAGGCAGCCGACTGGCTTTCTTCAGAGGCCTGCGAGACCGCCGTCCCTCGGAGGCCAATGAACAGTTAATGCGCGATAACGCAGGGGCCGGAGAACGCTAACGTTAACCAAGAGCGTCGCAAGGTCCTAAAGGAGTGCCGCAATCAAACTTTAGGAGTCGGTAATTTATAATACTGGTGACTACTAATCGAGTCATATTCAATCCGTGACGATCCGCTGGTAGGTACGTACGTACGTATTCCTTCTCCGGCTATTAACGAAGGGATGCACACCTAGCGTGCGTGAACGAATGAGTTTTGTTATTTAAGGAACTGCCAGAAAGCGTATTACCGCGTAGCGCTAAATCAGTCGGTAGGTGACGCTCCATAAACGATACAATCCAGCATCGCTCGTCAACTGTTAATAACTTCAATCGATGACGATTCATAGCGTATCGATTCTTCTGTATTCGTTTAGGAGCGGATCCCACGCCAACGGTGCCACGCGGTACCCCGACGGCCACCGACTCGTACAGAGACGAGAGAGCAGCGTCGGCGCCTCTTCCCGAAGAAGTCGTTACCGATAAAGTACACCGACTGCGGGTAACGCTTTGCTCTCACGTTTTTGACGCGTGCCTGCCTGCCTGCCTGCCTGCGTGCGCGGTAAAAGACAAGCTGTCAGACACAATAAATTTTAAGAAAGTGGAATCGCGGAGCGGTCTTAATACACTAACCAGGACCGGCCCGTAGCGCGGCCAGGGAATGCAGGCCGACCCTGCAGCGTGGCCAGGTTTACCCGGAGACACAGGTAAGGAGGCCAGGACTACCCCGGAGCATCAGGTAGGGATACCGGGCTGACCCCCAGAGGGTCAGGTAGGGTGGCCGGGCCTACCCCGGAGCGCCTGTAGGGACCGCAGGTGTACCCCGGAGCACCGGTAGGGGTACCGGCACTACCCCGGAGCATGAGGTAGGGGCGCCAGGCCTACCCCGGAGCGTCGGGTAGGGATACCGGGCTGACCCCAGAGAGTCAGGTAGGGTGGCCGGGCCTACCCCGGAGCGCCTGTAGGGACCGCAGGTGTACCCCGGAGCACCGGTAGGGGTACCGGCACTACCCCGGAGGATGAGGTAGGGGCGCCAGGCCTACCCCGGAGCGTCGGGTAGGGATACCGGGCTGACCCCAGAGGGTCAGGTAGGGTGGCCGGGCCTACCCCGGAGCGCCTGTAGGGACCGCAGGTGTACCCCGGAGCACCGGTAGGGGTACCGGCACTACCCCGGAGGATGAGGTAGGGGCGCCAGGCCTACCCCGGAGCGTCGGGTAGGGACACCGGGCTGACCCCAGAGGGTCAGGTAGGGTGGCCGGGCCTACCCCGGAGCGCCTGTAGGGACCGCAGGTGTACCCCGGAGCACCGGTAGGGGTACCGGCACTACCCCGGAGGATGAGGTAGGGGCGCCAGGCCTACCCCGGAGCGTCGGGTAGGGATACCGGGCTGACCCCAGAGGGTCAGGTAGGGTGGCCGGGCCTACCCCGGAGCGCCTGTAGGGACCGCAGGTGTACCCCGGAGCACCGGCAGGGGTACCGGTACTACCCCGGAGGATGAGGTAGGGGCGCCAGGCCTACCCCGGAGCGTCGGGTAGGGATACCGGGCTGACCCCAGAGGGTCAGGTAGGGTGGCCGGGCCTACCCCGGAGCGCCTGTAGGGACCGCAGGTGTACCCCGGAGCACCGGCAGGGGTACCGGTACTACCCCGGAGGATGAGGTAGGGGCGCCAGGCCTACCCCGGAGCGTCGGGTAGGGATACCGGGCTGACCCCAGAGGGTCAGGTAGGGTGGCCGGGCCTACCCCGGAGCGCCTGTAGGGACCGCAGGTGTACCCCGGAGCACCGGTAGGGGTACCGGCACTACCCCGGAGGATGAGGTAGGGGCGCCAGGCCTACCCCGGAGCGTCGGGTAGGGACACCGGGCTGACCCCGGAGGGTCAGGTAGGGTGGCCGGGCCTACCCCGGAGCGCCTGTAGGGACCGCAGGTGTACCCCGGAGCACCGGCAGGGGTACCGGCACTACCCCAGAGGATGAGGTAGGGGCGCCAGGCCTACCCCGGAGCGTCGGGTAGGGATACCGGGCTGACCCCGGAGGGTCAGGTAGGGTGGCCGGGCCTACCCCGGAGCGCCTGTACGGACCGCAGGTGTACCCCGGAGCACCGGCAGGGGTACCGGCACTACCCCGGAGGATGAGGTAGGGGCGCCAGGCCTACCCCGGAGCGTCGGGTAGGGACACCGGGCTGACCCCAGAGGGTCAGGTAGGGTGGCCGGGCCTACCCCGGAGCGCCTGTAGGGACAGCAGGTGTACCCCGGAGCACCGGTAGGGGTACGGGTACTACCCCGGAGGATGAGGTAGGGGCGCCAGGCCTACCCCGGAGCGTCGGGTAGGGATACCGGGCTGACCCCAGAGGGTCAGGTAGGGTGGCCGGGCCTACCCCGGAGCGCCTGTAGGGACCGCAGGTGTACCCCGGAGCACCGGCAGGGGTACCGGTACTACCCCGGAGGATGAGGTAGGGGCGCCAGGCCTACCCCGGAGCGTCGGGTAGGGATACCGGGCTGACCCCAGAGGGTCAGGTAGGGTGGCCGGGCCTACCCCGGAGCGCCTGTAGGGACCGCAGGTGTACCCCGGAGCACCGGTAGGGGTACCGGCACTACCCCGGAGGATGAGGTAGGGGCGCCAGGCCTACCCCGGAGCGTCGGGTAGGGACACCGGGCTGACCCCGGAGGGTCAGGTAGGGTGGCCGGGCCTACCCCGGAGCGCCTGTAGGGACCGCAGGTGTACCCCGGAGCACCGGCAGGGGTACCGGCACTACCCCAGAGGATGAGGTAGGGGCGCCAGGCCTACCCCGGAGCGTCGGGTAGGGATACCGGGCTGACCCCGGAGGGTCAGGTAGGGTGGCCGGGCCTACCCCGGAGCGCCTGTACGGACCGCAGGTGTACCCCGGAGCACCGGCAGGGGTACCGGCACTACCCCGGAGGATGAGGTAGGGGCGCCAGGCCTACCCCGGAGCGTCGGGTAGGGACACCGGGCTGACCCCAGAGGGTCAGGTAGGGTGGCCGGGCCTACCCCGGAGCGCCTGTAGGGACAGCAGGTGTACCCCGGAGCACCGGTAGGGGTACGGGTACTACCCCGGAGGATGAGGTAGGGGCGCCAGGCCTACCCTGGAGCGTCGGGTAGGGACACCGGGCTGACCCCAGAGGGTCAGGTAGGGTGGCCGGGCCTACCCCGGAGCGCCTGTAGGGACAGCAGGTGTATCCCGGAGCACCGGTAGGGGTACGGGTACTACCCCGGAGGATGAGGTAGGGGCGTCAGGCCTACCCCGGAGTGTCGGGTAGGGATACCGGGCTGACCCCAGAGGGTCAGGTAGGGTGGCCGGGCCTACCCCGGAGCGCCTGTAGGGACAGCAGGTGTATCCCGGAGCACCGGTAGGGGTACCGGCACTACCCCGGAGGATGAGGTAGGGGCGTCAGGCCTACCCCGGAGCGTCGGGTAGGGATACCGGGCTGACCCCAGAGGGTCAGGTAGGGTGGCCGGGCCTACCCCGGAGCGCCTGTAGGGACCGCAGGTGTACCCCGGAGCACCGGTAGGGGTACCGGTACTACCCCGGAGGATGAGGAAGGGGCGCCAGGCCTACCCCGGAGCGTCGGGTAGGGACACCGGGCTGACCCCAGAGGGTCAGGTAGGGTGGCCGGGCCTACCCCGGAGCGCCTGTAGGGACCGCAGGTGTACCCCGGAGCACCGGTAGGGGTACCGGTACTACCCCGGAGCATGAGGTAGGGGCGCCAGGCCTACCCCGGAGCGTCGGGTAGGGATACCGGGCTGACCCCAGAGGGTCAGGTAGGGTGGCCGGGCCTACCCCGGAGCGCCTGCAGGGACAGCAGGTGTACCCCGGAGCACCGGCAGGGGTACCGGTACTACCCCGGAGCATGAGGTAGGGGCGCCAGGCGTACCCCGGAGCGCCTGTAGGGACAGCAGGTGTATCCCGGAGCACCGGTAGGGGTACGGGTACTACCCCGGAGGATGAGGTAGGGGCGTCAGGCCTACCCCGGAGTGTCGGGTAGGGATACCGGGCTGACCCCAGAGGGTCAGGTAGGGTGGCCGGGCCTACCCCGGAGCGCCTGTAGGGACAGCAGGTGTATCCCGGAGCACCGGTAGGGGTACCGGCACTACCCCGGAGGATGAGGTAGGGGCGTCAGGCCTACCCCGGAGCGTCGGGTAGGGATACCGGGCTGACCCCAGAGGGTCAGGTAGGGTGGCCGGGCCTACCCCGGAGCGCCTGTAGGGACCGCAGGTGTACCCCGGAGCACCGGTAGGGGTACCGGTACTACCCCGGAGGATGAGGAAGGGGCGCCAGGCCTACCCCGGAGCGTCGGGTAGGGACACCGGGCTGACCCCAGAGGGTCAGGTAGGGTGGCCGGGCCTACCCCGGAGCGCCTGTAGGGACCGCAGGTGTACCCCGGAGCACCGGTAGGGGTACCGGTACTACCCCGGAGCATGAGGTAGGGGCGCCAGGCCTACCCCGGAGCGTCGGGTAGGGATACCGGGCTGACCCCAGAGGGTCAGGTAGGGTGGCCGGGCCTACCCCGGAGCGCCTGCAGGGACAGCAGGTGTACCCCGGAGCACCGGCAGGGGTACCGGTACTACCCCGGAGCATGAGGTAGGGGCGCCAGGCGTACCCCGGAGCGTCGGGTAGGGACACCGGGCTGACCCCAGAGGGTCAGGTAGGGTGGCCGGGACTACCCCGGAGCGCCTGTAGGGACAGCAGGGGTATCCCGGAGCACCGGTAGGGGTACGGGTACTACCCCGGAGGATGAGGTAGGGGCGTCAGGCCTACCCCGGAGCGTCGGGTAGGGATACCGGGCTGACCCCAGAGGGTCAGGTAGGGTGGCCGGGCCTACCCTGGAGGGTCAGGATGGGGGGCCGGGATCCATCGCCGCGTGCCCGTAGGGACAGCAGGTAGAACTCCGGCGCATCACAAAGGGTTCCGCCACGGGCCCAAAGTACTGGTGGGGGAACGGGTTCTATCCCGGAACGTCGCCTGGGGACACCGGGCGTAAGGCGGAGGGTCGGGTACGAAGGCTGGGTCTAAACTCGCGCGCCCGTAGGGACAGCAGTTTTTCCCCCGGCGTACCG
>NW_027439207.1:1182500-1185000 GCF_964188355.1 Buteo buteo | reverse complement strand
CGACCGGCTCGACGAACCCTGACGGCCCCGGCGGGACGAGCTCCGACCAGCGGGTGCTCCAGGAGCGGGGAGCTTCGGAGCGCTCCCCGAGTCTCGATTTAGGGGGACGAAGGCCCTTGGCAGCGGCCGCCGCCGGGCTGCGGGGAACGACTCCCCGGGCCCGGGGCCGCGCGCGCGCGGGCCTGCGAGGCGCCCCAGCCGCGCCGCTGCGACCGCCGCCCCGCCGCGAGGCGAGGGGCGGCGGCACAGACGGGCGATTGATCGTCAAGCGACGCTCAGACAGGCGTAGCCCCGGGAGGAACCCGGGGCCGCAAGTGCGTTCGAAGTGTCGATGATCAATGTGTCCTGCAATTCACATTAATTCTCGCAGCTAGCTGCGTTCTTCATCGACGCACGAGCCGAGTGATCCACCGCTAAGAGTTGTCTGGCTTTCGGCACCGCCCCGCACGCGCGAGGGGGCCAGGACCGCTTCGCCACAGGCGAGCGGCCCCTCCGGAGGATGGCCCACCGCCCGCCCGCCCACCCCCCTCCGCACGCGCGGAGGGGGCACGGCGCAGCACGACGGAGAAGCCGCGCCTCTGCTGACCGTACGAGCACACACAGAGAAAGGGGGGGGGGAAAGGAACGGAAAACTCCGAGCGGCGAGGCTGGGGAGCCCGCGCTCCCGACCGGCCTGGGAAATGCCTTGCTCGCATCGGAGGCGGCCCAGGCGCACGGGCTCGGCCCGGCCTCTGGGCAGAGGCAGCGATGCACCCGACCGCGCGCGGCCTGCCCACCACGCTCCGGACGACACGGCTGCTGCTGCTGCGGGGCAGCAGCGGGGAGCCCCCACCGGCCCCGCGCACGCCTCCGTGCCGGCTGCGCCGCGCTACGACAGCCAGCTCCCCCGGGCTCGTCCCGACGGCAACTCCGCGGCCACGCCAGCGGCTCCAAGAGGCGGCAACCGCCAGAGCCGGCGACGCACCGCCCGCGGCCTGCCGGACGGCACCCGCTGCCGCACCAGAGCGGCTGCCCTCCCGGAACCACCGCCACCGCTTCTCGCCTCGGCCCCTTCCACGGGCACGCCCCAGGTGGAAGGCGGACGGCGCTAAGCCGGGGACAGCGCCCGCTCTCCCCGTTTCCACGCGGAGACCGCGCGTGGGGTGCCCCCGCCCGCCCCCGCCCACCTGCCCGGCGCGGCCGGGAAGCGCGACGGGGAAGCGGCGGGCAGGGCCCGGGACGGGACAGCCGCGGCCGGCACCGGGCGCCCTCCGGCCGACCGACAGGCCGAGCGGCGCCGCCGCCGCTCAGCCGGGGTGCCGCCCTTGCCAGCAGCCAGTGGCGGGAGACCGCCGAGCGCTCGCCAGGGCGAGGGGGGGAACGGAGCGCAGCGCGGCGCAGCGCTGCGACGGAGTCGCGGCGGCCCGGCAGCCGCCCAGCGAGCCCCCACCGCGGGGACCCGCCACCCCGGGCAGTGAGCCCGCGCTCACGCCGGGGCCGCCCGTTTCGAGGCAGGCAGGCCGGCTACGGCCGACCGCACCGCGGTCTCCACCGAGACCGGACCGCGGAGAGGAGGGGGCAGCGGGACCCCTCCCCGGCACGGCTGCCCGCGGGATGAGCACGGGCGGCAGCCCACCAGGGCCTTCGTGGGAGGAACTCCCGGCCCCTTTAAGGCACCGCCGCCCGGCCGCCCCCCCGGGTCGCATCGAGCCGCCCGCGTCTTTAAACCTCCGCCCGGCTCCACGGCCTTCGACCCCCGGGCTCGCCGAGGGAGGGCCGCGGAGGCGCGGACGCTAGGTACCTGGCCCTGGGGTGAGGGAAACGACCTGAAGGCCCCGCGGGGGTGCCTCCCCCGCTGCCGCCCTCGGGGGAGCGTCCGCCCGCGGGGGCGCGCCCGACATCCACCGCCACCACCACGTCCTCCTTCCCGGGGCCCGGGGTTTCCCTCAGTAGCCCGGCGCTGCGCCCGGGAGGAGAGCCGTGGCTCGGGCCGCCCGCTGGCGCGGGACACAGCCCGGCGGGGGCCTCGCCCACCAGAGGAGGCGGCGGCGGCAGAGCGCCCCCCCCGCCCCGGCTCCCTCGTGGGGAGAGGTGCGGGGGGGGAACGGCCGCCGCCGCCCCACCCGGCGCCACGCACCCGCCCGGAATGCCCGGAGGCCTTTCCCCTGCGCGGCCGGCCGGGCTGCTTCGCAGCAGCCCGACAAGGTGCGGGCAGGGCCGCGGGAGACGCCTCCCGCGACCCCGGAGGACCCTCTCCTCTCGCGCCGCTCGCGCCCTGCTGCCCCGTCCTCACCGCCGCTCGCCGCTTCTTCCTCCTTGCCCGAGCGGGCTCGGCCGGCGGGGCTCGTCACACCCCGCGCCGGCGTCCCCCCTTCCCGCGCACTGCCGCCCGCGCTCTGACCGGGGGCGCCCCTCTTGGCCCCGAGGGCCGCGCCCCAAAACCTCCCCGGCAGCGGACCGCCGTCGGGCGAGGCGGGGCCGGTCCCCGGAGAAGGGCGCCGGCCGGCGGCGGGCGCCAGCG
>NW_027439207.1:1165000-1177500 GCF_964188355.1 Buteo buteo | reverse complement strand
GAGAACCCCCAGCCGTCTGCATCCGGCTGCCAGCCACCGGGACCGGCTGCCGCTTGCACTCTGCCCAATTCGTGCATGGGCTCCAGCTTAAGGCCGGAGAAAACGCGATGAGGTGCCGCCACCTCTAACCCGGTACAGCGCTGCAGACCTTTCCACCGAGCCCTCCTGCAACCAGGCAAGCCGGGGCAGGCCGGACACCACAGGCCGCCCACGCGTGGCTCATGCCGGCAGAAACAGGACGAGGCGCTGCGGCCTCTCACCTGTGCCATCATCGGGCCCTCGGGGGCTGGGGGGAAGCTGCGGCACGCACGAGAACCCCCAGCCGTCTGCATCCGGCTGCCAGCCACCGGGACCGGCTGCCGCTTGCACTCTGCCCAATTCGTGCATGGGCTCCAGCTTAAGGCCGGAGAAAACGCGATGAGGTGCCGCCACCTCTAACCCGGTACAGCGCTGCAGACCTTTCCACCGAGCCCTCCTGCAACCAGGCAAGCCGGGGCAGGCCGGACACCACAGGCCGCCCACGCGTGGCTCATGCCGGCAAAAACAGGACGAGGCGCTGCGGCCTCTCACCTGTGCCATCATCGGGCCCTCGGGGGCTGGGGGGAAGCTGCGGCACGCACGAGAACCCCCAGCCGTCTGCATCCGGCTGCCAGCCACCGGGACCGGCTGCCGCTCTGCCCGCTCCAGCTTAAGGCCAGAGTCAAAGGACGAGGTGCCGCCACCTCGCCCGCCCATCACCAGGCCCTCAGGAGGCGGCGGCAGCCGCGGCGGGCTGGATGCTCACGGGCAGCTGCCCTCGCATATACCAGCGCTCCACCTTTGCCATCATCGGGCCCTCCGGGGCCGGGGGAAAGCCGAGGCAGGCTCGGCTCCACCCGGTCTTCCAGCGTTCGAGTGCCGGTGGCCGCCGCCGGCCACCGGGCTATGCCCTGCGGAATCCACCTTTGCACCTCTCGCACCACTCGGGTCAACAGCCACCGCCAGCCTGCCAGACCCTCGCAGGCGCCCGGCTGGCTTACTTGGAAAACACCGGGAGAGACCAACCGGCCGAACAGACAGAAAACGAGCCGAACCACCAGGCAAAACCACCACCACAACGGCCGCCCAGCGCTCCACTTCGCCGGCTGAGCCGTAAGCCTTGCAGCCGCTCACTAGCGCTGCTCCGTGCACGAGTCACCACTACCTCCTATAGTACGGGAGATCACGTCCCCGCCCCCGGCCGGCTCCAAGAGTGCCGTCCCTGCCCACCGGGGAGACCCGCCAATGACACCGACTTTTACGATGACGTAACTGGAGGCAGCGAAAAACAGCGACCCCTTGGCCAGCTCCGAGAAAGTGGCGGGGCTATCAGGTCTACCTCCCCGCCCCCGAAATGCGGCTAAGTCCCGCCGGAGCCGGGTAGACCTGGCGGCTCTTTTCACCGGCCGCTGCGGCAGCGACACCCCGCGTCCTCCGGGCGCCGCCGGCGGCCGCGCCGGCCTCCGGAGCCGGGTAGACCTGGCGGCCGCCCGCGGAGCCGGGTAGACCTGGCGGCCCTTTTCACCGGCCGCTGCGGCAGCGACACCCCGCGTCCTCCGGGCGCCGCCGGCGGCCGCGCCGGCCTCCGGAGCCGGGTAGACCTGGCGGCCGCCCGCGGAGCCGGGTAGACCTGGCGGCTCTTTTCACCGGCCGCTGCGGCAGCGACACCCCGCGTCCTCCGGGCGCCGCCGGCGGCCGCGCCGGCCTCCGGAGCCGGGTAGACCTGGCGGCCGCCCGCGGAGCCGGGTAGACCTGGCAGCCCTTTTCACCGGCCGCTGCGGCAGCGACACCCCGCGTCCTCCGGGCGCCGCCGGCGGCCGCGCCGGCCTCCGGAGCCGGGTAGACCTGGCGGCCGCCCGCGGAGCCGGGTAGACCTGGCGGCCCTTTTCACCGGCCGCTGCGGCAGCGACACCCCGCGTCCTCCGGGCGCCGCCGGCGGCCGCGCCGGCCTCCGGAGGCGGGTAGACCTGGCGGCCGCCCGCGGAGCCGGGTAGACCTGGCGGCCCTTTTCACCGGCCGCTGCGGCAGCGACACCCCGCGTCCTCCGGGCGCCGCCGGCGGCCGCGCCGGCCTCCGGAGCCGGGTAGACCTGGCGGCCGCCCGCGGAGCCGGGTAGACCTGGCAGCCGTTCGGTGCCCCTTGGGCGGGGGGGGGCGGGGGGGGCAGGTGCGCCTGTTTTTGGTTCGTTTTTTTCGTTTTTTTTTTTTTTTTTCTTTCTTTTGAGATTTTAGCAAATCTGATTAAAAGGGCCACCCTCTCCCGGTTCTCCCGGACGGCATTTCTTTCCCCCTCCCCTTCCCGAGTTTGAACCACTTCTACACCAAGGGAGCACGTTTAAACGTACTGTCTGATGCAAGAGTTATTTCACCTTTATTGATTCCGGCGGGAAATATTAATACAATATTAACGACAACCAGTTTTCAAAATAATTTTTGTTTCCTGACACACACACACCCCCCCCCCACCCTCGTCGTTCTCATGCACGTGCACGCACCTATTCCGAGCCGGTGGCTGCCAGGCACTTGCCAGCTTCACCACACCAGCCAGCCCCTCTGCTCCGCTGCTGCCCCCCCCCCCCCCCAACCATATTCTGTCGGCGGGGTCCGGGCAGAGGTGGCAGCCCCCGGCACAAACTGCCCGGCTCCCCGGCGCGAGTTCGCTGTTCACTGGGTGCCTTCAGGACTGGTAGCCCCTTGCCAGGTTCAGGTTCGGGTCCCGGCGCTGCTGGGTGCTCGCCGACTTTTGGTTTTGGTTTTTGCGGTCTTGGGCTTTTTTTGGGGGGTTGTTTTTAATTTTTCTCCCCCCCCCCCGCCTGGTTTTTTTTGGTGTTTTTTTGACGTTTTCCTTTTTTTAATAAAATAAATACTTTAAAATACATATCTGCGATCCTGCAGGCACTGCCACCCCCCCCCCCCCCGGTGACACACGCGCGCTCAGAGGCGCGCGCACACACACACACACACACACACACACACAGAACGCGACGCAGGCACACACAGCTACACGCACCCCTGCACGGGTGTGCTCCCCCTCCCTCCCCGCGCTGCAGTCCCGGACCTGCAGGCCAGTAGGTGCAGCCCCCCCCCCCCCCCCTCCCCCGGCCCCACCCGATCACAGACTTTCCGGCGCCCTGGAGACGGGGGGTTGGGGGGCGGGTGGCTGGGTGGGGTGGTCTGCAGCCCGGCAACGGGGCCCCCGGAAACTGTGGTGTTTCCCGCCACGGCAACGGTCTGCTGCTCAGTCGCGGCGGCAGCAGCGGCGGGGAAAGGAGGCTAGAAAAGAGGGGGGGCGAGAGCGGCTGGCGAGCAGGCGGGGAGCCTGGCGCAGAGGTAGGCTGGCGAGGGGGGACGGTGTGTCTTTTCGGAGAAGGCTTCTGTTTGGATCGGTTGGAGTTTTATTTTTTTTACTTCTCTCCCCCGTCCCCGTCCCCGTCCCCGTCCCCGTCCCCGTCCCCGTCCCCCCCCCCCCGGTCGTTTAGTTTTCCCCCCGCGGCGGGGGCGGGCAGGAGTGGAGCAGGGCGAGAGCGGCTGGCGAGCAGGCGGGGAGCCTGGCGCAGAGGCAGGCTGGCGAGGGGGGACGGTGTGTCTTTTCGGAGAAGGCTTCTGTTTGGATCGGTTGGAGTTTTATTTTTTTTACTTCTCTCCCCCGTCCCCGTCCCCGTCCCCGTCCCCCCCCCCCCGGTCGTTTAGTTTTCCCCCCGCGGCGGGGGCGGGCAGGAATGGAGCAGGGCGAGAGCGGCTGGCGAGCAGGCGGGGAGCCTGGCGCAGAGGCAGGCTGGCGAGGGGGGACGGTGTGTCTTTTCGGAGAAGGCTTCTGTTTGGATCGGTTGGAGTTTTATTTTTTTTACTTCTCTCCCCCGTCCCCGTCCCCGTCCCCGTCCCCCCCCCCCCCGGTCGTTTAGTTTTCCCCCCGCGGCGGGGGCGGGCAGGAGTGGAGCAGGGCGAGAGCGGCTGGCGAGCAGGCGGGGAGCCTGGCGCAGAGGCAGGCTGGCGAGGGGGGACGGTGTGTCTTTTCGGAGAAGGCTTCTGTTTGGATCGGTTGGAGTTTTATTTTTTTTACTTCTCTCCCCCGTCCCCGTCCCCGTCCCACCCCCCCGGTCGTTTAGTTTTCCCCCCGCGGCGGGGGCGGGCGGGAGTGGAGCAGGGCGAGTGCGTGGCTGGCTGAGAAAGAAAGGCGGGAGCGGGGCCACGGGTGCGGCAGGATAGGGACTCGGCAGCTGGGGTTTAGAGACGGCAGGGCACCGGGGGGGCTCCCCTCTCCCGCCCGGGCACGGAGCCGGCAGGGACGCCGCAGGGTCCTAAAGTCTCCCGCCTTCCACCACCGGGGGCGGCAAGCCTGGTGGCGGAAGGGGGGAGCAGGGGCAGCCAGGCTCGGCGCGAACTGCGTGGCGGGAGGGCGGGGGGGCGGTGTGTGTGTGCGTGCAGCGGCGGGCCCGGGGTGACGGGGGTGGGGGGTGTCGGCCCGGGGCCCTGTTTCGGGCGGGGGGGGGGGGGGCTGCGCGCGTGTGCGTTTTGAGCGCACGACTGTGAGCGGGGCAGCGGGTGGAGGGTTTGGGCTGGGGGGGGCCGGTTGCGGGGGGGGGGGTGCGCACGTGTGTAGCCCCGTGCGAGTGGGTGCGGTGGCGGGCGGGAGGTGTTTGGGGCGGGGACTCGAATGGGGGGGGGCAGTGCGTGCGTGCGCGTGCGTGTGTCTAAGGGCGGGTGAGCGGCTGCAGCAGCAGGCGGTGGGCGTTCGGGCCGGGGGCCTGTTTTGGCGGGGTGCGGGCGCGCACGCAGGTGGAAATGAGAAAGATTTGTAACGGTGTCGCTAACGCCGCTTTCTCTGTTACAGCCCGGGTGGTCGGCCGCTTCGACGTCCGGCCTGCGCCCGTGCCTGCCTACGGGCGATGCGCTCGGCTCCCGGTCGGACCCGTCCCTGGCAAAGCAGCAGCCGCGTGCCTCGGCCTGGGCAGAGACCTGGGGCTCCAGGGCCCCAGCCAGGGCTGCCGGAGAGGCGCGCCGCGCTTCCGACAGAGGGGCATCAGCGGCTCCGTCGCCGGCGGGATGCGTTCGAGCGGTGAGGAAGGTCCCAGCGGCCTTAGGCGGTGGCGGGGGGCGCGCTCCTTCGGCGACGGGGAGCGGGGGGGAAACGGCCCCGGGGCGGGCCGGTCAGCCGGCACGGCGGCCACGCGAGCTCGTCGTCTCCAAGGATGCTCGGCTAAGTCGGCCTCGGCCACAGGGACCGCTTGTCAGGCAGCCGACTGGCTTTCTTCAGAGGCCTGCGAGACCGCCGTCCCTCGGAGGCCAATGAACAGTTAATGCGCG
Source organism: Buteo buteo (assembly GCF_964188355.1). Taxonomy (NCBI): domain Eukaryota; kingdom Metazoa; phylum Chordata; class Aves; order Accipitriformes; family Accipitridae; genus Buteo; species Buteo buteo. The sequence continues at coordinate 1,172,179 of NW_027439207.1, read as the reverse complement.
ATAACGCAGGGGCCGGAGAACGCTAACGTTAACCAAGAGCGTCGCAAGGTCCTAAAGGAGTGCCGCAATCAAACTTTAGGAGTCGGTAATTTATAATACTGGTGACTACTAATCGAGTCATATTCAATCCGTGACGATCCGCTGGTAGGTACGTACGTACGTATTCCTTCTCCGGCTATTAACGAAGGGATGCACACCTAGCGTGCGTGAACGAATGAGTTTTGTTATTTAAGGAACTGCCAGAAAGCGTATTACCGCGTAGCGCTAAATCAGTCGGTAGGTGACGCTCCATAAACGATACAATCCAGCATCGCTCGTCAACTGTTAATAACTTCAATCGATGACGATTCATAGCGTATCGATTCTTCTGTATTCGTTTAGGAGCGGATCCCACGCCAACGGTGCCACGCGGTACCCCGACGGCCACCGACTCGTACAGAGACGAGAGAGCAGCGTCGGCGCCTCTTCCCGAAGAAGTCGTTACCGATAAAGTACACCGACTGCGGGTAACGCTTTGCTCTCACGTTTTTGACGCGTGCCTGCCTGCCTGCCTGCCTGCGTGCGCGGTAAAAGACAAGCTGTCAGACACAATAAATTTTAAGAAAGTGGAATCGCGGAGCGGTCTTAATACACTAACCAGGACCGGCCCGTAGCGCGGCCAGGGAATGCAGGCCGACCCTGCAGCGTGGCCAGGTTTACCCGGAGACACAGGTAAGGAGGCCAGGACTACCCCGGAGCATCAGGTAGGGATACCGGGCTGACCCCCAGAGGGTCAGGTAGGGTGGCCGGGCCTACCCCGGAGCGCCTGTAGGGACCGCAGGTGTACCCCGGAGCACCGGTAGGGGTACCGGCACTACCCCGGAGCATGAGGTAGGGGCGCCAGGCCTACCCCGGAGCGTCGGGTAGGGATACCGGGCTGACCCCAGAGAGTCAGGTAGGGTGGCCGGGCCTACCCCGGAGCGCCTGTAGGGACCGCAGGTGTACCCCGGAGCACCGGTAGGGGTACCGGCACTACCCCGGAGGATGAGGTAGGGGCGCCAGGCCTACCCCGGAGCGTCGGGTAGGGATACCGGGCTGACCCCAGAGGGTCAGGTAGGGTGGCCGGGCCTACCCCGGAGCGCCTGTAGGGACCGCAGGTGTACCCCGGAGCACCGGTAGGGGTACCGGCACTACCCCGGAGGATGAGGTAGGGGCGCCAGGCCTACCCCGGAGCGTCGGGTAGGGACACCGGGCTGACCCCAGAGGGTCAGGTAGGGTGGCCGGGCCTACCCCGGAGCGCCTGTAGGGACCGCAGGTGTACCCCGGAGCACCGGTAGGGGTACCGGCACTACCCCGGAGGATGAGGTAGGGGCGCCAGGCCTACCCCGGAGCGTCGGGTAGGGATACCGGGCTGACCCCAGAGGGTCAGGTAGGGTGGCCGGGCCTACCCCGGAGCGCCTGTAGGGACCGCAGGTGTACCCCGGAGCACCGGCAGGGGTACCGGTACTACCCCGGAGGATGAGGTAGGGGCGCCAGGCCTACCCCGGAGCGTCGGGTAGGGATACCGGGCTGACCCCAGAGGGTCAGGTAGGGTGGCCGGGCCTACCCCGGAGCGCCTGTAGGGACCGCAGGTGTACCCCGGAGCACCGGCAGGGGTACCGGTACTACCCCGGAGGATGAGGTAGGGGCGCCAGGCCTACCCCGGAGCGTCGGGTAGGGATACCGGGCTGACCCCAGAGGGTCAGGTAGGGTGGCCGGGCCTACCCCGGAGCGCCTGTAGGGACCGCAGGTGTACCCCGGAGCACCGGTAGGGGTACCGGCACTACCCCGGAGGATGAGGTAGGGGCGCCAGGCCTACCCCGGAGCGTCGGGTAGGGACACCGGGCTGACCCCGGAGGGTCAGGTAGGGTGGCCGGGCCTACCCCGGAGCGCCTGTAGGGACCGCAGGTGTACCCCGGAGCACCGGCAGGGGTACCGGCACTACCCCAGAGGATGAGGTAGGGGCGCCAGGCCTACCCCGGAGCGTCGGGTAGGGATACCGGGCTGACCCCGGAGGGTCAGGTAGGGTGGCCGGGCCTACCCCGGAGCGCCTGTACGGACCGCAGGTGTACCCCGGAGCACCGGCAGGGGTACCGGCACTACCCCGGAGGATGAGGTAGGGGCGCCAGGCCTACCCCGGAGCGTCGGGTAGGGACACCGGGCTGACCCCAGAGGGTCAGGTAGGGTGGCCGGGCCTACCCCGGAGCGCCTGTAGGGACAGCAGGTGTACCCCGGAGCACCGGTAGGGGTACGGGTACTACCCCGGAGGATGAGGTAGGGGCGCCAGGCCTACCCCGGAGCGTCGGGTAGGGATACCGGGCTGACCCCAGAGGGTCAGGTAGGGTGGCCGGGCCTACCCCGGAGCGCCTGTAGGGACCGCAGGTGTACCCCGGAGCACCGGCAGGGGTACCGGTACTACCCCGGAGGATGAGGTAGGGGCGCCAGGCCTACCCCGGAGCGTCGGGTAGGGATACCGGGCTGACCCCAGAGGGTCAGGTAGGGTGGCCGGGCCTACCCCGGAGCGCCTGTAGGGACCGCAGGTGTACCCCGGAGCACCGGTAGGGGTACCGGCACTACCCCGGAGGATGAGGTAGGGGCGCCAGGCCTACCCCGGAGCGTCGGGTAGGGACACCGGGCTGACCCCGGAGGGTCAGGTAGGGTGGCCGGGCCTACCCCGGAGCGCCTGTAGGGACCGCAGGTGTACCCCGGAGCACCGGCAGGGGTACCGGCACTACCCCAGAGGATGAGGTAGGGGCGCCAGGCCTACCCCGGAGCGTCGGGTAGGGATACCGGGCTGACCCCGGAGGGTCAGGTAGGGTGGCCGGGCCTACCCCGGAGCGCCTGTACGGACCGCAGGTGTACCCCGGAGCACCGGCAGGGGTACCGGCACTACCCCGGAGGATGAGGTAGGGGCGCCAGGCCTACCCCGGAGCGTCGGGTAGGGACACCGGGCTGACCCCAGAGGGTCAGGTAGGGTGGCCGGGCCTACCCCGGAGCGCCTGTAGGGACAGCAGGTGTACCCCGGAGCACCGGTAGGGGTACGGGTACTACCCCGGAGGATGAGGTAGGGGCGCCAGGCCTACCCTGGAGCGTCGGGTAGGGACACCGGGCTGACCCCAGAGGGTCAGGTAGGGTGGCCGGGCCTACCCCGGAGCGCCTGTAGGGACAGCAGGTGTATCCCGGAGCACCGGTAGGGGTACGGGTACTACCCCGGAGGATGAGGTAGGGGCGTCAGGCCTACCCCGGAGTGTCGGGTAGGGATACCGGGCTGACCCCAGAGGGTCAGGTAGGGTGGCCGGGCCTACCCCGGAGCGCCTGTAGGGACAGCAGGTGTATCCCGGAGCACCGGTAGGGGTACCGGCACTACCCCGGAGGATGAGGTAGGGGCGTCAGGCCTACCCCGGAGCGTCGGGTAGGGATACCGGGCTGACCCCAGAGGGTCAGGTAGGGTGGCCGGGCCTACCCCGGAGCGCCTGTAGGGACCGCAGGTGTACCCCGGAGCACCGGTAGGGGTACCGGTACTACCCCGGAGGATGAGGAAGGGGCGCCAGGCCTACCCCGGAGCGTCGGGTAGGGACACCGGGCTGACCCCAGAGGGTCAGGTAGGGTGGCCGGGCCTACCCCGGAGCGCCTGTAGGGACCGCAGGTGTACCCCGGAGCACCGGTAGGGGTACCGGTACTACCCCGGAGCATGAGGTAGGGGCGCCAGGCCTACCCCGGAGCGTCGGGTAGGGATACCGGGCTGACCCCAGAGGGTCAGGTAGGGTGGCCGGGCCTACCCCGGAGCGCCTGCAGGGACAGCAGGTGTACCCCGGAGCACCGGCAGGGGTACCGGTACTACCCCGGAGCATGAGGTAGGGGCGCCAGGCGTACCCCGGAGCGCCTGTAGGGACAGCAGGTGTATCCCGGAGCACCGGTAGGGGTACGGGTACTACCCCGGAGGATGAGGTAGGGGCGTCAGGCCTACCCCGGAGTGTCGGGTAGGGATACCGGGCTGACCCCAGAGGGTCAGGTAGGGTGGCCGGGCCTACCCCGGAGCGCCTGTAGGGACAGCAGGTGTATCCCGGAGCACCGGTAGGGGTACCGGCACTACCCCGGAGGATGAGGTAGGGGCGTCAGGCCTACCCCGGAGCGTCGGGTAGGGATACCGGGCTGACCCCAGAGGGTCAGGTAGGGTGGCCGGGCCTACCCCGGAGCGCCTGTAGGGACCGCAGGTGTACCCCGGAGCACCGGTAGGGGTACCGGTACTACCCCGGAGGATGAGGAAGGGGCGCCAGGCCTACCCCGGAGCGTCGGGTAGGGACACCGGGCTGACCCCAGAGGGTCAGGTAGGGTGGCCGGGCCTACCCCGGAGCGCCTGTAGGGACCGCAGGTGTACCCCGGAGCACCGGTAGGGGTACCGGTACTACCCCGGAGCATGAGGTAGGGGCGCCAGGCCTACCCCGGAGCGTCGGGTAGGGATACCGGGCTGACCCCAGAGGGTCAGGTAGGGTGGCCGGGCCTACCCCGGAGCGCCTGCAGGGACAGCAGGTGTACCCCGGAGCACCGGCAGGGGTACCGGTACTACCCCGGAGCATGAGGTAGGGGCGCCAGGCGTACCCCGGAGCGTCGGGTAGGGACACCGGGCTGACCCCAGAGGGTCAGGTAGGGTGGCCGGGACTACCCCGGAGCGCCTGTAGGGACAGCAGGGGTATCCCGGAGCACCGGTAGGGGTACGGGTACTACCCCGGAGGATGAGGTAGGGGCGTCAGGCCTACCCCGGAGCGTCGGGTAGGGATACCGGGCTGACCCCAGAGGGTCAGGTAGGGTGGCCGGGCCTACCCTGGAGGGTCAGGATGGGGGGCCGGGATCCATCGCCGCGTGCCCGTAGGGACAGCAGGTAGAACTCCGGCGCATCACAAAGGGTTCCGCCACGGGCCCAAAGTACTGGTGGGGGAACGGGTTCTATCCCGGAACGTCGCCTGGGGACACCGGGCGTAAGGCGGAGGGTCGGGTACGAAGGCTGGGTCTAAACTCGCGCGCCCGTAGGGACAGCAGTTTTTCCCCCGGCGTACCGGGCGGGGGTACCGGTACTGCCCCGGAGTACTGACGGGGGTACACGGGTACTGCCCCGGAGTACCGGGCGGGGGTATACGGGTACTACCCCGGAGTACCGGGCGGGCTCACGGGTACTGCCCCGGAGTACCGGGCGGGGGTACCGGTACTGCCCCGGAGTACCGGGCGGGGGCATACGGGTACTGCCCCGGAGTACCGGGCGGGGGTATACGGGTACTACCCCGGAGTACCGGGCGGGGGCAGGGGTACTGCCCCGGAGTACCGGGCGGGGGTACCGGTACGACACCAGAGCGCTGGGAAGCAACGCCAGGCCTACCCCGGAGTATCAGGTAGGGATACCGGGCCTACCCTGGAGGGTCAGGATGGGGGGCCGGGATCTAACACCGCGCGCCCGTAGGGACAGCAGGCGGAACTCTGGCGCGTCACAAAGGGTTCCGCCACGGGCCCAGAGTACTGGTGGGGGAACGGGTTCTATCCCGGATCGTCGCCTAGGGAGACCGGGCCTAAGGAGGAGGGTCGGGTAGGAAGGGTGGGTCTAAACCCGCGCGCCCGTAGGGACATCAGGTGTACCCCGGAGTACCCCGGAGTACTGGGCGGGGGCATACGGGGACTGCCCCGGAGTACCGGGCGGGGGTATGCGGGTACTACCAAGGAGTACAGGTGGGGGTTACGGGTAGTACCCCGGAGTACCGGGCGGGGGCATACGGGTACTGCCCCGGAGTACCGGGCGGGGGTATACGGGTACTACCAAGGAGTACAGGTGGGGGTTACGGGTACTACCAAGGAGTACCGGGCGGGGGTATACGGGTACTACGAAGGAGTACAGGTGGGGGTTACGGGTAGTACCCCGGAGTACCGGGCGGGGGCATACGGGTACTGCCCCGGAGTACCGGGCGGGGGCATAGGGGTGCTGCCCCGGAGTACCGGGCGGGGGTATGCGGGTGCTGCCCCGGAGTACCGGGCGGGGCTATGCGGGTACTGCCCCGGAGTACCGGGAGGGGGTATACGGGTACTACACAGGAGTACAGGTGGGGGTTACGGGTAGTACCCCGGAGTACCGGGCGGGGGTACCGGTACTGCCCCGGAGTACCGGGCGGGGGTATGCGGGTACTGCCCCGGAGTACCGGGTGGAGGTATATGGGTACTTCCCCGGAGTACCGGGCGGGGGTATGCGGGTACTGCCCCGGAGTACCGGGCGGGGGTATACGGGTACTACCAAGGAGTACAGGTGGGGGTTACGGGTAGTACCCCGGAGTACCGGGCGGGGGTACCGGTACTGCCCCGGAGTACCGGGCGGGGGTATGCGGGTACTGCCCCGGAGTACCAGGCGGGGGTATGCGGGTACTGCCCCGGAGTACCGGGCGGGGGTATACGGGTACTACCAAGGAGTACAGGTGGGGGTTACGGGTAGTACCCCGGAGTACCGGGCGGGGGTACCGGTACTGCCCCGGAGTACCGGGCGGGGGTATGCGGGTACTGCCCCGGAGTACCGGGTGGAGGTATATGGGTACTTCCCCGGAGTACCGGGCGGGGGTACCGGTACTGCCCCGGAGTACCGGGCGGGGGCATACGGGTACTGCCCCGGAGTACCGGGCGGGGGTATACGGGTACTACCAAGGAGTACAGGTGGGGGTTACGGGTACTACCCCTGGCTGCCGGGTGGGGGTACTGGTACTACCCCGGAGTACCAATGAGGGTTACGGGTACTACCCCTGGCTGCCGGGTAGGGGTAATGGTACTACCCCGGAGTGTCGGCATGGGACGCCAAGCTACGTCTGGAGCATCAGGTAGGGATGCCAGGACTGCTCTGGACGGTCAGGTAAGGCGGCCAGGTCTACCCCTTGGGCCGGCAAGGGGAGGCCAGGTCTACCCCTTGGGCCGGCAAGGGGAGGCCTGGTCTACCCCTTGGGCCGGCAAGGGGAGGCCTGGTCTACCCCTTGGGCCGGCAAGGGGAGGCCAGGTCTACCCCTTGGGCCGGCAAGGGGAGGCCTGGTCTACCCCTTGGGCCGGCAAGGGGAGGCCAGGTCTACCCCTTGGGCCGGCAAGGGGAGGCCTGGTCTACCCCTTGGGCCGGCAAGGGGAGGCCTGGTCTACCCCTTGGGCCGG
>NW_027439207.1:1140000-1152500 GCF_964188355.1 Buteo buteo | reverse complement strand
GTACAGCCGCACTTTTCTTCCCGCTTCGCGGGCTCCAGCTTAAGGCCGGAGAAAACGCGATGAGGTGCCGCCACCTCTAACCCGGTACAGCGCTGCAGACCTTTCCACCGAGCCCTCCTGCAACCAGGCAAGCCGGGGCAGGCCGGACACCACAGGCCGCCCACGCGTGGCTCATGCCGGCAGAAACAGGACGAGGCGCTGCGGCCTCTCACCTGTGCCATCATCGGGCCCTCGGGGGCTGGGGGAAGCTGCGGCACGCACGAGAACCCCCAGCCGTCTGCATCCGGCTGCCAGCCACCGGGACCGGCTGCCGCTTGCACTCTGCCCAATTCGTGCATGGGCTCCAGCTTAAGGCCGGAGAAAACGCGATGAGGTGCCGCCACCTCTAACCCGGTACAGCGCTGCAGACCTTTCCACCGAGCCCTCCTGCAACCAGGCAAGCCGGGGCAGGCCGGACACCACAGGCCGCCCACGCGTGGCTCATGCCGGCAGAAACAGGACGAGGCGCTGCGGCCTCTCACCTGTGCCATCATCGGGCCCTCGGGGGCTGGGGGGAAGCTGCGGCACGCACGAGAACCCCCAGCCGTCTGCATCCGGCTGCCAGCCACCGGGACCGGCTGCCGCTTGCACTCTGCCCAATTCGTGCATGGGCTCCAGCTTAAGGCCGGAGAAAACGCGATGAGGTGCCGCCACCTCTAACCCGGTACAGCGCTGCAGACCTTTCCACCGAGCCCTCCTGCAACCAGGCAAGCCGGGGCAGGCCGGACACCACAGGCCGCCCACGCGTGGCTCATGCCGGCAAAAACAGGACGAGGCGCTGCGGCCTCTCACCTGTGCCATCATCGGGCCCTCGGGGGCTGGGGGGAAGCTGCGGCACGCACGAGAACCCCCAGCCGTCTGCATCCGGCTGCCAGCCACCGGGACCGGCTGCCGCTCTGCCCGCTCCAGCTTAAGGCCAGAGTCAAAGGACGAGGTGCCGCCACCTCGCCCGCCCATCACCAGGCCCTCAGGAGGCGGCGGCAGCCGCGGCGGGCTGGATGCTCACGGGCAGCTGCCCTCGCATATACCAGCGCTCCACCTTTGCCATCATCGGGCCCTCCGGGGCCGGGGGAAAGCCGAGGCAGGCTCGGCTCCACCCGGTCTTCCAGCGTTCGAGTGCCGGTGGCCGCCGCCGGCCACCGGGCTATGCCCTGCGGAATCCACCTTTGCACCTCTCGCACCACTCGGGTCAACAGCCACCGCCAGCCTGCCAGACCCTCGCAGGCGCCCGGCTGGCTTACTTGGAAAACACCGGGAGAGACCAACCGGCCGAACAGACAGAAAACGAGCCGAACCACCAGGCAAAACCACCACCACAACGGCCGCCCAGCGCTCCACTTCGCCGGCTGAGCCGTAAGCCTTGCAGCCGCTCACTAGCGCTGCTCCGTGCACGAGTCACCACTACCTCCTATAGTACGGGAGATCACGTCCCCGCCCCCGGCCGGCTCCAAGAGTGCCGTCCCTGCCCACCGGGGAGACCCGCCAATGACACCGACTTTTACGATGACGTAACTGGAGGCAGCGAAAAACAGCGACCCCTTGGCCAGCTCCGAGAAAGTGGCGGGGCTATCAGGTCTACCTCCCCGCCCCCGAAATGCGGCTAAGTCCCGCCGGAGCCGGGTAGACCTGGCGGCTCTTTTCACCGGCCGCTGCGGCAGCGACACCCCGCGTCCTCCGGGCGCCGCCGGCGGCCGCGCCGGCCTCCGGAGCCGGGTAGACCTGGCGGCCGCCCGCGGAGCCGGGTAGACCTGGCGGCCCTTTTCACCGGCCGCTGCGGCAGCGACACCCCGCGTCCTCCGGGCGCCGCCGGCGGCCGCGCCGGCCTCCGGAGCCGGGTAGACCTGGCGGCCGCCCGCGGAGCCGGGTAGACCTGGCGGCTCTTTTCACCGGCCGCTGCGGCAGCGACACCCCGCGTCCTCCGGGCGCCGCCGGCGGCCGCGCCGGCCTCCGGAGCCGGGTAGACCTGGCGGCCGCCCGCGGAGCCGGGTAGACCTGGCAGCCCTTTTCACCGGCCGCTGCGGCAGCGACACCCCGCGTCCTCCGGGCGCCGCCGGCGGCCGCGCCGGCCTCCGGAGCCGGGTAGACCTGGCGGCCGCCCGCGGAGCCGGGTAGACCTGGCGGCCCTTTTCACCGGCCGCTGCGGCAGCGACACCCCGCGTCCTCCGGGCGCCGCCGGCGGCCGCGCCGGCCTCCGGAGGCGGGTAGACCTGGCGGCCGCCCGCGGAGCCGGGTAGACCTGGCGGCCCTTTTCACCGGCCGCTGCGGCAGCGACACCCCGCGTCCTCCGGGCGCCGCCGGCGGCCGCGCCGGCCTCCGGAGCCGGGTAGACCTGGCGGCCGCCCGCGGAGCCGGGTAGACCTGGCAGCCGTTCGGTGCCCCTTGGGCGGGGGGGGGCGGGGGGGGCAGGTGCGCCTGTTTTTGGTTCGTTTTTTTCGTTTTTTTTTTTTTTTTTCTTTCTTTTGAGATTTTAGCAAATCTGATTAAAAGGGCCACCCTCTCCCGGTTCTCCCGGACGGCATTTCTTTCCCCCTCCCCTTCCCGAGTTTGAACCACTTCTACACCAAGGGAGCACGTTTAAACGTACTGTCTGATGCAAGAGTTATTTCACCTTTATTGATTCCGGCGGGAAATATTAATACAATATTAACGACAACCAGTTTTCAAAATAATTTTTGTTTCCTGACACACACACACCCCCCCCCCACCCTCGTCGTTCTCATGCACGTGCACGCACCTATTCCGAGCCGGTGGCTGCCAGGCACTTGCCAGCTTCACCACACCAGCCAGCCCCTCTGCTCCGCTGCTGCCCCCCCCCCCCCCCAACCATATTCTGTCGGCGGGGTCCGGGCAGAGGTGGCAGCCCCCGGCACAAACTGCCCGGCTCCCCGGCGCGAGTTCGCTGTTCACTGGGTGCCTTCAGGACTGGTAGCCCCTTGCCAGGTTCAGGTTCGGGTCCCGGCGCTGCTGGGTGCTCGCCGACTTTTGGTTTTGGTTTTTGCGGTCTTGGGCTTTTTTTGGGGGGTTGTTTTTAATTTTTCTCCCCCCCCCCCGCCTGGTTTTTTTTGGTGTTTTTTTGACGTTTTCCTTTTTTTAATAAAATAAATACTTTAAAATACATATCTGCGATCCTGCAGGCACTGCCACCCCCCCCCCCCCCGGTGACACACGCGCGCTCAGAGGCGCGCGCACACACACACACACACACACACACACACAGAACGCGACGCAGGCACACACAGCTACACGCACCCCTGCACGGGTGTGCTCCCCCTCCCTCCCCGCGCTGCAGTCCCGGACCTGCAGGCCAGTAGGTGCAGCCCCCCCCCCCCCCCCTCCCCCGGCCCCACCCGATCACAGACTTTCCGGCGCCCTGGAGACGGGGGGTTGGGGGGCGGGTGGCTGGGTGGGGTGGTCTGCAGCCCGGCAACGGGGCCCCCGGAAACTGTGGTGTTTCCCGCCACGGCAACGGTCTGCTGCTCAGTCGCGGCGGCAGCAGCGGCGGGGAAAGGAGGCTAGAAAAGAGGGGGGGCGAGAGCGGCTGGCGAGCAGGCGGGGAGCCTGGCGCAGAGGTAGGCTGGCGAGGGGGGACGGTGTGTCTTTTCGGAGAAGGCTTCTGTTTGGATCGGTTGGAGTTTTATTTTTTTTACTTCTCTCCCCCGTCCCCGTCCCCGTCCCCGTCCCCGTCCCCGTCCCCGTCCCCCCCCCCCCGGTCGTTTAGTTTTCCCCCCGCGGCGGGGGCGGGCAGGAGTGGAGCAGGGCGAGAGCGGCTGGCGAGCAGGCGGGGAGCCTGGCGCAGAGGCAGGCTGGCGAGGGGGGACGGTGTGTCTTTTCGGAGAAGGCTTCTGTTTGGATCGGTTGGAGTTTTATTTTTTTTACTTCTCTCCCCCGTCCCCGTCCCCGTCCCCGTCCCCCCCCCCCCGGTCGTTTAGTTTTCCCCCCGCGGCGGGGGCGGGCAGGAATGGAGCAGGGCGAGAGCGGCTGGCGAGCAGGCGGGGAGCCTGGCGCAGAGGCAGGCTGGCGAGGGGGGACGGTGTGTCTTTTCGGAGAAGGCTTCTGTTTGGATCGGTTGGAGTTTTATTTTTTTTACTTCTCTCCCCCGTCCCCGTCCCCGTCCCCGTCCCCCCCCCCCCCGGTCGTTTAGTTTTCCCCCCGCGGCGGGGGCGGGCAGGAGTGGAGCAGGGCGAGAGCGGCTGGCGAGCAGGCGGGGAGCCTGGCGCAGAGGCAGGCTGGCGAGGGGGGACGGTGTGTCTTTTCGGAGAAGGCTTCTGTTTGGATCGGTTGGAGTTTTATTTTTTTTACTTCTCTCCCCCGTCCCCGTCCCCGTCCCACCCCCCCGGTCGTTTAGTTTTCCCCCCGCGGCGGGGGCGGGCGGGAGTGGAGCAGGGCGAGTGCGTGGCTGGCTGAGAAAGAAAGGCGGGAGCGGGGCCACGGGTGCGGCAGGATAGGGACTCGGCAGCTGGGGTTTAGAGACGGCAGGGCACCGGGGGGGCTCCCCTCTCCCGCCCGGGCACGGAGCCGGCAGGGACGCCGCAGGGTCCTAAAGTCTCCCGCCTTCCACCACCGGGGGCGGCAAGCCTGGTGGCGGAAGGGGGGAGCAGGGGCAGCCAGGCTCGGCGCGAACTGCGTGGCGGGAGGGCGGGGGGGCGGTGTGTGTGTGCGTGCAGCGGCGGGCCCGGGGTGACGGGGGTGGGGGGTGTCGGCCCGGGGCCCTGTTTCGGGCGGGGGGGGGGGGGGCTGCGCGCGTGTGCGTTTTGAGCGCACGACTGTGAGCGGGGCAGCGGGTGGAGGGTTTGGGCTGGGGGGGGCCGGTTGCGGGGGGGGGGGTGCGCACGTGTGTAGCCCCGTGCGAGTGGGTGCGGTGGCGGGCGGGAGGTGTTTGGGGCGGGGACTCGAATGGGGGGGGGCAGTGCGTGCGTGCGCGTGCGTGTGTCTAAGGGCGGGTGAGCGGCTGCAGCAGCAGGCGGTGGGCGTTCGGGCCGGGGGCCTGTTTTGGCGGGGTGCGGGCGCGCACGCAGGTGGAAATGAGAAAGATTTGTAACGGTGTCGCTAACGCCGCTTTCTCTGTTACAGCCCGGGTGGTCGGCCGCTTCGACGTCCGGCCTGCGCCCGTGCCTGCCTACGGGCGATGCGCTCGGCTCCCGGTCGGACCCGTCCCTGGCAAAGCAGCAGCCGCGTGCCTCGGCCTGGGCAGAGACCTGGGGCTCCAGGGCCCCAGCCAGGGCTGCCGGAGAGGCGCGCCGCGCTTCCGACAGAGGGGCATCAGCGGCTCCGTCGCCGGCGGGATGCGTTCGAGCGGTGAGGAAGGTCCCAGCGGCCTTAGGCGGTGGCGGGGGGCGCGCTCCTTCGGCGACGGGGAGCGGGGGGGAAACGGCCCCGGGGCGGGCCGGTCAGCCGGCACGGCGGCCACGCGAGCTCGTCGTCTCCAAGGATGCTCGGCTAAGTCGGCCTCGGCCACAGGGACCGCTTGTCAGGCAGCCGACTGGCTTTCTTCAGAGGCCTGCGAGACCGCCGTCCCTCGGAGGCCAATGAACAGTTAATGCGCGATAACGCAGGGGCCGGAGAACGCTAACGTTAACCAAGAGCGTCGCAAGGTCCTAAAGGAGTGCCGCAATCAAACTTTAGGAGTCGGTAATTTATAATACTGGTGACTACTAATCGAGTCATATTCAATCCGTGACGATCCGCTGGTAGGTACGTACGTACGTATTCCTTCTCCGGCTATTAACGAAGGGATGCACACCTAGCGTGCGTGAACGAATGAGTTTTGTTATTTAAGGAACTGCCAGAAAGCGTATTACCGCGTAGCGCTAAATCAGTCGGTAGGTGACGCTCCATAAACGATACAATCCAGCATCGCTCGTCAACTGTTAATAACTTCAATCGATGACGATTCATAGCGTATCGATTCTTCTGTATTCGTTTAGGAGCGGATCCCACGCCAACGGTGCCACGCGGTACCCCGACGGCCACCGACTCGTACAGAGACGAGAGAGCAGCGTCGGCGCCTCTTCCCGAAGAAGTCGTTACCGATAAAGTACACCGACTGCGGGTAACGCTTTGCTCTCACGTTTTTGACGCGTGCCTGCCTGCCTGCCTGCCTGCGTGCGCGGTAAAAGACAAGCTGTCAGACACAATAAATTTTAAGAAAGTGGAATCGCGGAGCGGTCTTAATACACTAACCAGGACCGGCCCGTAGCGCGGCCAGGGAATGCAGGCCGACCCTGCAGCGTGGCCAGGTTTACCCGGAGACACAGGTAAGGAGGCCAGGACTACCCCGGAGCATCAGGTAGGGATACCGGGCTGACCCCCAGAGGGTCAGGTAGGGTGGCCGGGCCTACCCCGGAGCGCCTGTAGGGACCGCAGGTGTACCCCGGAGCACCGGTAGGGGTACCGGCACTACCCCGGAGCATGAGGTAGGGGCGCCAGGCCTACCCCGGAGCGTCGGGTAGGGATACCGGGCTGACCCCAGAGAGTCAGGTAGGGTGGCCGGGCCTACCCCGGAGCGCCTGTAGGGACCGCAGGTGTACCCCGGAGCACCGGTAGGGGTACCGGCACTACCCCGGAGGATGAGGTAGGGGCGCCAGGCCTACCCCGGAGCGTCGGGTAGGGATACCGGGCTGACCCCAGAGGGTCAGGTAGGGTGGCCGGGCCTACCCCGGAGCGCCTGTAGGGACCGCAGGTGTACCCCGGAGCACCGGTAGGGGTACCGGCACTACCCCGGAGGATGAGGTAGGGGCGCCAGGCCTACCCCGGAGCGTCGGGTAGGGACACCGGGCTGACCCCAGAGGGTCAGGTAGGGTGGCCGGGCCTACCCCGGAGCGCCTGTAGGGACCGCAGGTGTACCCCGGAGCACCGGTAGGGGTACCGGCACTACCCCGGAGGATGAGGTAGGGGCGCCAGGCCTACCCCGGAGCGTCGGGTAGGGATACCGGGCTGACCCCAGAGGGTCAGGTAGGGTGGCCGGGCCTACCCCGGAGCGCCTGTAGGGACCGCAGGTGTACCCCGGAGCACCGGCAGGGGTACCGGTACTACCCCGGAGGATGAGGTAGGGGCGCCAGGCCTACCCCGGAGCGTCGGGTAGGGATACCGGGCTGACCCCAGAGGGTCAGGTAGGGTGGCCGGGCCTACCCCGGAGCGCCTGTAGGGACCGCAGGTGTACCCCGGAGCACCGGCAGGGGTACCGGTACTACCCCGGAGGATGAGGTAGGGGCGCCAGGCCTACCCCGGAGCGTCGGGTAGGGATACCGGGCTGACCCCAGAGGGTCAGGTAGGGTGGCCGGGCCTACCCCGGAGCGCCTGTAGGGACCGCAGGTGTACCCCGGAGCACCGGTAGGGGTACCGGCACTACCCCGGAGGATGAGGTAGGGGCGCCAGGCCTACCCCGGAGCGTCGGGTAGGGACACCGGGCTGACCCCGGAGGGTCAGGTAGGGTGGCCGGGCCTACCCCGGAGCGCCTGTAGGGACCGCAGGTGTACCCCGGAGCACCGGCAGGGGTACCGGCACTACCCCAGAGGATGAGGTAGGGGCGCCAGGCCTACCCCGGAGCGTCGGGTAGGGATACCGGGCTGACCCCGGAGGGTCAGGTAGGGTGGCCGGGCCTACCCCGGAGCGCCTGTACGGACCGCAGGTGTACCCCGGAGCACCGGCAGGGGTACCGGCACTACCCCGGAGGATGAGGTAGGGGCGCCAGGCCTACCCCGGAGCGTCGGGTAGGGACACCGGGCTGACCCCAGAGGGTCAGGTAGGGTGGCCGGGCCTACCCCGGAGCGCCTGTAGGGACAGCAGGTGTACCCCGGAGCACCGGTAGGGGTACGGGTACTACCCCGGAGGATGAGGTAGGGGCGCCAGGCCTACCCCGGAGCGTCGGGTAGGGATACCGGGCTGACCCCAGAGGGTCAGGTAGGGTGGCCGGGCCTACCCCGGAGCGCCTGTAGGGACCGCAGGTGTACCCCGGAGCACCGGCAGGGGTACCGGTACTACCCCGGAGGATGAGGTAGGGGCGCCAGGCCTACCCCGGAGCGTCGGGTAGGGATACCGGGCTGACCCCAGAGGGTCAGGTAGGGTGGCCGGGCCTACCCCGGAGCGCCTGTAGGGACCGCAGGTGTACCCCGGAGCACCGGTAGGGGTACCGGCACTACCCCGGAGGATGAGGTAGGGGCGCCAGGCCTACCCCGGAGCGTCGGGTAGGGACACCGGGCTGACCCCGGAGGGTCAGGTAGGGTGGCCGGGCCTACCCCGGAGCGCCTGTAGGGACCGCAGGTGTACCCCGGAGCACCGGCAGGGGTACCGGCACTACCCCAGAGGATGAGGTAGGGGCGCCAGGCCTACCCCGGAGCGTCGGGTAGGGATACCGGGCTGACCCCGGAGGGTCAGGTAGGGTGGCCGGGCCTACCCCGGAGCGCCTGTACGGACCGCAGGTGTACCCCGGAGCACCGGCAGGGGTACCGGCACTACCCCGGAGGATGAGGTAGGGGCGCCAGGCCTACCCCGGAGCGTCGGGTAGGGACACCGGGCTGACCCCAGAGGGTCAGGTAGGGTGGCCGGGCCTACCCCGGAGCGCCTGTAGGGACAGCAGGTGTACCCCGGAGCACCGGTAGGGGTACGGGTACTACCCCGGAGGATGAGGTAGGGGCGCCAGGCCTACCCTGGAGCGTCGGGTAGGGACACCGGGCTGACCCCAGAGGGTCAGGTAGGGTGGCCGGGCCTACCCCGGAGCGCCTGTAGGGACAGCAGGTGTATCCCGGAGCACCGGTAGGGGTACGGGTACTACCCCGGAGGATGAGGTAGGGGCGTCAGGCCTACCCCGGAGTGTCGGGTAGGGATACCGGGCTGACCCCAGAGGGTCAGGTAGGGTGGCCGGGCCTACCCCGGAGCGCCTGTAGGGACAGCAGGTGTATCCCGGAGCACCGGTAGGGGTACCGGCACTACCCCGGAGGATGAGGTAGGGGCGTCAGGCCTACCCCGGAGCGTCGGGTAGGGATACCGGGCTGACCCCAGAGGGTCAGGTAGGGTGGCCGGGCCTACCCCGGAGCGCCTGTAGGGACCGCAGGTGTACCCCGGAGCACCGGTAGGGGTACCGGTACTACCCCGGAGGATGAGGAAGGGGCGCCAGGCCTACCCCGGAGCGTCGGGTAGGGACACCGGGCTGACCCCAGAGGGTCAGGTAGGGTGGCCGGGCCTACCCCGGAGCGCCTGTAGGGACCGCAGGTGTACCCCGGAGCACCGGTAGGGGTACCGGTACTACCCCGGAGCATGAGGTAGGGGCGCCAGGCCTACCCCGGAGCGTCGGGTAGGGATACCGGGCTGACCCCAGAGGGTCAGGTAGGGTGGCCGGGCCTACCCCGGAGCGCCTGCAGGGACAGCAGGTGTACCCCGGAGCACCGGCAGGGGTACCGGTACTACCCCGGAGCATGAGGTAGGGGCGCCAGGCGTACCCCGGAGCGCCTGTAGGGACAGCAGGTGTATCCCGGAGCACCGGTAGGGGTACGGGTACTACCCCGGAGGATGAGGTAGGGGCGTCAGGCCTACCCCGGAGTGTCGGGTAGGGATACCGGGCTGACCCCAGAGGGTCAGGTAGGGTGGCCGGGCCTACCCCGGAGCGCCTGTAGGGACAGCAGGTGTATCCCGGAGCACCGGTAGGGGTACCGGCACTACCCCGGAGGATGAGGTAGGGGCGTCAGGCCTACCCCGGAGCGTCGGGTAGGGATACCGGGCTGACCCCAGAGGGTCAGGTAGGGTGGCCGGGCCTACCCCGGAGCGCCTGTAGGGACCGCAGGTGTACCCCGGAGCACCGGTAGGGGTACCGGTACTACCCCGGAGGATGAGGAAGGGGCGCCAGGCCTACCCCGGAGCGTCGGGTAGGGACACCGGGCTGACCCCAGAGGGTCAGGTAGGGTGGCCGGGCCTACCCCGGAGCGCCTGTAGGGACCGCAGGTGTACCCCGGAGCACCGGTAGGGGTACCGGTACTACCCCGGAGCATGAGGTAGGGGCGCCAGGCCTACCCCGGAGCGTCGGGTAGGGATACCGGGCTGACCCCAGAGGGTCAGGTAGGGTGGCCGGGCCTACCCCGGAGCGCCTGCAGGGACAGCAGGTGTACCCCGGAGCACCGGCAGGGGTACCGGTACTACCCCGGAGCATGAGGTAGGGGCGCCAGGCGTACCCCGGAGCGTCGGGTAGGGACACCGGGCTGACCCCAGAGGGTCAGGTAGGGTGGCCGGGACTACCCCGGAGCGCCTGTAGGGACAGCAGGGGTATCCCGGAGCACCGGTAGGGGTACGGGTACTACCCCGGAGGATGAGGTAGGGGCGTCAGGCCTACCCCGGAGCGTCGGGTAGGGATACCGGGCTGACCCCAGAGGGTCAGGTAGGGTGGCCGGGCCTACCCTGGAGGGTCAGGATGGGGGGCCGGGATCCATCGCCGCGTGCCCGTAGGGACAGCAGGTAGAACTCCGGCGCATCACAAAGGGTTCCGCCACGGGCCCAAAGTACTGGTGGGGGAACGGGTTCTATCCCGGAACGTCGCCTGGGGACACCGGGCGTAAGGCGGAGGGTCGGGTACGAAGGCTGGGTCTAAACTCGCGCGCCCGTAGGGACAGCAGTTTTTCCCCCGGCGTACCGGGCGGGGGTACCGGTACTGCCCCGGAGTACTGACGGGGGTACACGGGTACTGCCCCGGAGTACCGGGCGGGGGTATACGGGTACTACCCCGGAGTACCGGGCGGGCTCACGGGTACTGCCCCGGAGTACCGGGCGGGGGTACCGGTACTGCCCCGGAGTACCGGGCGGGGGCATACGGGTACTGCCCCGGAGTACCGGGCGGGGGTATACGGGTACTACCCCGGAGTACCGGGCGGGGGCAGGGGTACTGCCCCGGAGTACCGGGCGGGGGTACCGGTACGACACCAGAGCGCTGGGAAGCAACGCCAGGCCTACCCCGGAGTATCAGGTAGGGATACCGGGCCTACCCTGGAGGGTCAGGATGGGGGGCCGGGATCTAACACCGCGCGCCCGTAGGGACAGCAGGCGGAACTCTGGCGCGTCACAAAGGGTTCCGCCACGGGCCCAGAGTACTGGTGGGGGAACGGGTTCTATCCCGGATCGTCGCCTAGGGAGACCGGGCCTAAGGAGGAGGGTCGGGTAGGAAGGGTGGGTCTAAACCCGCGCGCCCGTAGGGACATCAGGTGTACCCCGGAGTACCCCGGAGTACTGGGCGGGGGCATACGGGGACTGCCCCGGAGTACCGGGCGGGGGTATGCGGGTACTACCAAGGAGTACAGGTGGGGGTTACGGGTAGTACCCCGGAGTACCGGGCGGGGGCATACGGGTACTGCCCCGGAGTACCGGGCGGGGGTATACGGGTACTACCAAGGAGTACAGGTGGGGGTTACGGGTACTACCAAGGAGTACCGGGCGGGGGTATACGGGTACTACGAAGGAGTACAGGTGGGGGTTACGGGTAGTACCCCGGAGTACCGGGCGGGGGCATACGGGTACTGCCCCGGAGTACCGGGCGGGGGCATAGGGGTGCTGCCCCGGAGTACCGGGCGGGGGTATGCGGGTGCTGCCCCGGAGTACCGGGCGGGGCTATGCGGGTACTGCCCCGGAGTACCGGGAGGGGGTATACGGGTACTACACAGGAGTACAGGTGGGGGTTACGGGTAGTACCCCGGAGTACCGGGCGGGGGTACCGGTACTGCCCCGGAGTACCGGGCGGGGGTATGCGGGTACTGCCCCGGAGTACCGGGTGGAGGTATATGGGTACTTCCCCGGAGTACCGGGCGGGGGTATGCGGGTACTGCCCCGGAGTACCGGGCGGGGGTATACGGGTACTACCAAGGAGTACAGGTGGGGGTTACGGGTAGTACCCCGGAGTACCGGGCGGGGGTACCGGTACTGCCCCGGAGTACCGGGCGGGGGTATGCGGGTACTGCCCCGGAGTACCAGGCGGGGGTATGCGGGTACTGCCCCGGAGTACCGGGCGGGGGTATACGGGTACTACCAAGGAGTACAGGTGGGGGTTACGGGTAGTACCCCGGAGTACCGGGCGGGGGTACCGGTACTGCCCCGGAGTACCGGGCGGGGGTATGCGGGTACTGCCCCGGAGTACCGGGTGGAGGTATATGGGTACTTCCCCGGAGTACCGGGCGGGGGTACCGGTACTGCCCCGGAGTACCGGGCGGGGGCATACGGGTACTGCCCCGGAGTACCGGGCGGGGGTATACGGGTACTACCAAGGAGTACAGGTGGGGGTTACGGGTACTACCCCTGGCTGCCGGGTGGGGGTACTGGTACTACCCCGGAGTACCAATGAGGGTTACGGGTACTACCCCTGGCTGCCGGGTAGGGGTAATGGTACTACCCCGGAGTGTCGGCATGGGACGCCAAGCTACGTCTGGAGCATCAGGTAGGGATGCCAGGACTGCTCTGGACGGTCAGGTAAGGCGGCCAGGTCTACCCCTTGG
>NW_027439207.1:1115000-1127500 GCF_964188355.1 Buteo buteo | reverse complement strand
CAGCGGGCGCTGCCTGTGGGTCTGGATCAGTCAAATCGTGGAGCGGGAGGTGCCACGGGCCACCCGGCTCCAGACAACGATTCCCTTGAGGAAGGTAACGGGACCGGGGGATGGCCACAGCAGGCTCAACTCCCCCAGCTCCTCCAGCGTTCGAGTGCCGGCAACCGCCACCGGCTGCCGGTCTTTGCCCGCCCCACAGGCAACCGCTTGCCGTCGGGGAAAAAAAAGGCACCTGGACCCATGCCGCGCACGGGTGTTCGGGGCCTGGGGGAATGCCACAGAAGCGAGACAACCCCAGCCGCCTGCGTTCGACTTGCCAGCCACCAGGTACAGCCGCACTTTTCTTCCCGCTTCGCGGGCTCCAGCTTAAGGCCGGAGAAAACGCGATGAGGTGCCGCCACCTCTAACCCGGTACAGCGCTGCAGACCTTTCCACCGAGCCCTCCTGCAACCAGGCAAGCCGGGGCAGGCCGGACACCACAGGCCGCCCACGCGTGGCTCATGCCGGCAGAAACAGGACGAGGCGCTGCGGCCTCTCACCTGTGCCATCATCGGGCCCTCGGGGGCTGGGGGAAGCTGCGGCACGCACGAGAACCCCCAGCCGTCTGCATCCGGCTGCCAGCCACCGGGACCGGCTGCCGCTTGCACTCTGCCCAATTCGTGCATGGGCTCCAGCTTAAGGCCGGAGAAAACGCGATGAGGTGCCGCCACCTCTAACCCGGTACAGCGCTGCAGACCTTTCCACCGAGCCCTCCTGCAACCAGGCAAGCCGGGGCAGGCCGGACACCACAGGCCGCCCACGCGTGGCTCATGCCGGCAGAAACAGGACGAGGCGCTGCGGCCTCTCACCTGTGCCATCATCGGGCCCTCGGGGGCTGGGGGGAAGCTGCGGCACGCACGAGAACCCCCAGCCGTCTGCATCCGGCTGCCAGCCACCGGGACCGGCTGCCGCTTGCACTCTGCCCAATTCGTGCATGGGCTCCAGCTTAAGGCCGGAGAAAACGCGATGAGGTGCCGCCACCTCTAACCCGGTACAGCGCTGCAGACCTTTCCACCGAGCCCTCCTGCAACCAGGCAAGCCGGGGCAGGCCGGACACCACAGGCCGCCCACGCGTGGCTCATGCCGGCAAAAACAGGACGAGGCGCTGCGGCCTCTCACCTGTGCCATCATCGGGCCCTCGGGGGCTGGGGGGAAGCTGCGGCACGCACGAGAACCCCCAGCCGTCTGCATCCGGCTGCCAGCCACCGGGACCGGCTGCCGCTCTGCCCGCTCCAGCTTAAGGCCAGAGTCAAAGGACGAGGTGCCGCCACCTCGCCCGCCCATCACCAGGCCCTCAGGAGGCGGCGGCAGCCGCGGCGGGCTGGATGCTCACGGGCAGCTGCCCTCGCATATACCAGCGCTCCACCTTTGCCATCATCGGGCCCTCCGGGGCCGGGGGAAAGCCGAGGCAGGCTCGGCTCCACCCGGTCTTCCAGCGTTCGAGTGCCGGTGGCCGCCGCCGGCCACCGGGCTATGCCCTGCGGAATCCACCTTTGCACCTCTCGCACCACTCGGGTCAACAGCCACCGCCAGCCTGCCAGACCCTCGCAGGCGCCCGGCTGGCTTACTTGGAAAACACCGGGAGAGACCAACCGGCCGAACAGACAGAAAACGAGCCGAACCACCAGGCAAAACCACCACCACAACGGCCGCCCAGCGCTCCACTTCGCCGGCTGAGCCGTAAGCCTTGCAGCCGCTCACTAGCGCTGCTCCGTGCACGAGTCACCACTACCTCCTATAGTACGGGAGATCACGTCCCCGCCCCCGGCCGGCTCCAAGAGTGCCGTCCCTGCCCACCGGGGAGACCCGCCAATGACACCGACTTTTACGATGACGTAACTGGAGGCAGCGAAAAACAGCGACCCCTTGGCCAGCTCCGAGAAAGTGGCGGGGCTATCAGGTCTACCTCCCCGCCCCCGAAATGCGGCTAAGTCCCGCCGGAGCCGGGTAGACCTGGCGGCTCTTTTCACCGGCCGCTGCGGCAGCGACACCCCGCGTCCTCCGGGCGCCGCCGGCGGCCGCGCCGGCCTCCGGAGCCGGGTAGACCTGGCGGCCGCCCGCGGAGCCGGGTAGACCTGGCGGCCCTTTTCACCGGCCGCTGCGGCAGCGACACCCCGCGTCCTCCGGGCGCCGCCGGCGGCCGCGCCGGCCTCCGGAGCCGGGTAGACCTGGCGGCCGCCCGCGGAGCCGGGTAGACCTGGCGGCTCTTTTCACCGGCCGCTGCGGCAGCGACACCCCGCGTCCTCCGGGCGCCGCCGGCGGCCGCGCCGGCCTCCGGAGCCGGGTAGACCTGGCGGCCGCCCGCGGAGCCGGGTAGACCTGGCAGCCCTTTTCACCGGCCGCTGCGGCAGCGACACCCCGCGTCCTCCGGGCGCCGCCGGCGGCCGCGCCGGCCTCCGGAGCCGGGTAGACCTGGCGGCCGCCCGCGGAGCCGGGTAGACCTGGCGGCCCTTTTCACCGGCCGCTGCGGCAGCGACACCCCGCGTCCTCCGGGCGCCGCCGGCGGCCGCGCCGGCCTCCGGAGGCGGGTAGACCTGGCGGCCGCCCGCGGAGCCGGGTAGACCTGGCGGCCCTTTTCACCGGCCGCTGCGGCAGCGACACCCCGCGTCCTCCGGGCGCCGCCGGCGGCCGCGCCGGCCTCCGGAGCCGGGTAGACCTGGCGGCCGCCCGCGGAGCCGGGTAGACCTGGCAGCCGTTCGGTGCCCCTTGGGCGGGGGGGGGCGGGGGGGGCAGGTGCGCCTGTTTTTGGTTCGTTTTTTTCGTTTTTTTTTTTTTTTTTCTTTCTTTTGAGATTTTAGCAAATCTGATTAAAAGGGCCACCCTCTCCCGGTTCTCCCGGACGGCATTTCTTTCCCCCTCCCCTTCCCGAGTTTGAACCACTTCTACACCAAGGGAGCACGTTTAAACGTACTGTCTGATGCAAGAGTTATTTCACCTTTATTGATTCCGGCGGGAAATATTAATACAATATTAACGACAACCAGTTTTCAAAATAATTTTTGTTTCCTGACACACACACACCCCCCCCCCACCCTCGTCGTTCTCATGCACGTGCACGCACCTATTCCGAGCCGGTGGCTGCCAGGCACTTGCCAGCTTCACCACACCAGCCAGCCCCTCTGCTCCGCTGCTGCCCCCCCCCCCCCCCAACCATATTCTGTCGGCGGGGTCCGGGCAGAGGTGGCAGCCCCCGGCACAAACTGCCCGGCTCCCCGGCGCGAGTTCGCTGTTCACTGGGTGCCTTCAGGACTGGTAGCCCCTTGCCAGGTTCAGGTTCGGGTCCCGGCGCTGCTGGGTGCTCGCCGACTTTTGGTTTTGGTTTTTGCGGTCTTGGGCTTTTTTTGGGGGGTTGTTTTTAATTTTTCTCCCCCCCCCCCGCCTGGTTTTTTTTGGTGTTTTTTTGACGTTTTCCTTTTTTTAATAAAATAAATACTTTAAAATACATATCTGCGATCCTGCAGGCACTGCCACCCCCCCCCCCCCCGGTGACACACGCGCGCTCAGAGGCGCGCGCACACACACACACACACACACACACACACAGAACGCGACGCAGGCACACACAGCTACACGCACCCCTGCACGGGTGTGCTCCCCCTCCCTCCCCGCGCTGCAGTCCCGGACCTGCAGGCCAGTAGGTGCAGCCCCCCCCCCCCCCCCTCCCCCGGCCCCACCCGATCACAGACTTTCCGGCGCCCTGGAGACGGGGGGTTGGGGGGCGGGTGGCTGGGTGGGGTGGTCTGCAGCCCGGCAACGGGGCCCCCGGAAACTGTGGTGTTTCCCGCCACGGCAACGGTCTGCTGCTCAGTCGCGGCGGCAGCAGCGGCGGGGAAAGGAGGCTAGAAAAGAGGGGGGGCGAGAGCGGCTGGCGAGCAGGCGGGGAGCCTGGCGCAGAGGTAGGCTGGCGAGGGGGGACGGTGTGTCTTTTCGGAGAAGGCTTCTGTTTGGATCGGTTGGAGTTTTATTTTTTTTACTTCTCTCCCCCGTCCCCGTCCCCGTCCCCGTCCCCGTCCCCGTCCCCGTCCCCCCCCCCCCGGTCGTTTAGTTTTCCCCCCGCGGCGGGGGCGGGCAGGAGTGGAGCAGGGCGAGAGCGGCTGGCGAGCAGGCGGGGAGCCTGGCGCAGAGGCAGGCTGGCGAGGGGGGACGGTGTGTCTTTTCGGAGAAGGCTTCTGTTTGGATCGGTTGGAGTTTTATTTTTTTTACTTCTCTCCCCCGTCCCCGTCCCCGTCCCCGTCCCCCCCCCCCCGGTCGTTTAGTTTTCCCCCCGCGGCGGGGGCGGGCAGGAATGGAGCAGGGCGAGAGCGGCTGGCGAGCAGGCGGGGAGCCTGGCGCAGAGGCAGGCTGGCGAGGGGGGACGGTGTGTCTTTTCGGAGAAGGCTTCTGTTTGGATCGGTTGGAGTTTTATTTTTTTTACTTCTCTCCCCCGTCCCCGTCCCCGTCCCCGTCCCCCCCCCCCCCGGTCGTTTAGTTTTCCCCCCGCGGCGGGGGCGGGCAGGAGTGGAGCAGGGCGAGAGCGGCTGGCGAGCAGGCGGGGAGCCTGGCGCAGAGGCAGGCTGGCGAGGGGGGACGGTGTGTCTTTTCGGAGAAGGCTTCTGTTTGGATCGGTTGGAGTTTTATTTTTTTTACTTCTCTCCCCCGTCCCCGTCCCCGTCCCACCCCCCCGGTCGTTTAGTTTTCCCCCCGCGGCGGGGGCGGGCGGGAGTGGAGCAGGGCGAGTGCGTGGCTGGCTGAGAAAGAAAGGCGGGAGCGGGGCCACGGGTGCGGCAGGATAGGGACTCGGCAGCTGGGGTTTAGAGACGGCAGGGCACCGGGGGGGCTCCCCTCTCCCGCCCGGGCACGGAGCCGGCAGGGACGCCGCAGGGTCCTAAAGTCTCCCGCCTTCCACCACCGGGGGCGGCAAGCCTGGTGGCGGAAGGGGGGAGCAGGGGCAGCCAGGCTCGGCGCGAACTGCGTGGCGGGAGGGCGGGGGGGCGGTGTGTGTGTGCGTGCAGCGGCGGGCCCGGGGTGACGGGGGTGGGGGGTGTCGGCCCGGGGCCCTGTTTCGGGCGGGGGGGGGGGGGGCTGCGCGCGTGTGCGTTTTGAGCGCACGACTGTGAGCGGGGCAGCGGGTGGAGGGTTTGGGCTGGGGGGGGCCGGTTGCGGGGGGGGGGGTGCGCACGTGTGTAGCCCCGTGCGAGTGGGTGCGGTGGCGGGCGGGAGGTGTTTGGGGCGGGGACTCGAATGGGGGGGGGCAGTGCGTGCGTGCGCGTGCGTGTGTCTAAGGGCGGGTGAGCGGCTGCAGCAGCAGGCGGTGGGCGTTCGGGCCGGGGGCCTGTTTTGGCGGGGTGCGGGCGCGCACGCAGGTGGAAATGAGAAAGATTTGTAACGGTGTCGCTAACGCCGCTTTCTCTGTTACAGCCCGGGTGGTCGGCCGCTTCGACGTCCGGCCTGCGCCCGTGCCTGCCTACGGGCGATGCGCTCGGCTCCCGGTCGGACCCGTCCCTGGCAAAGCAGCAGCCGCGTGCCTCGGCCTGGGCAGAGACCTGGGGCTCCAGGGCCCCAGCCAGGGCTGCCGGAGAGGCGCGCCGCGCTTCCGACAGAGGGGCATCAGCGGCTCCGTCGCCGGCGGGATGCGTTCGAGCGGTGAGGAAGGTCCCAGCGGCCTTAGGCGGTGGCGGGGGGCGCGCTCCTTCGGCGACGGGGAGCGGGGGGGAAACGGCCCCGGGGCGGGCCGGTCAGCCGGCACGGCGGCCACGCGAGCTCGTCGTCTCCAAGGATGCTCGGCTAAGTCGGCCTCGGCCACAGGGACCGCTTGTCAGGCAGCCGACTGGCTTTCTTCAGAGGCCTGCGAGACCGCCGTCCCTCGGAGGCCAATGAACAGTTAATGCGCGATAACGCAGGGGCCGGAGAACGCTAACGTTAACCAAGAGCGTCGCAAGGTCCTAAAGGAGTGCCGCAATCAAACTTTAGGAGTCGGTAATTTATAATACTGGTGACTACTAATCGAGTCATATTCAATCCGTGACGATCCGCTGGTAGGTACGTACGTACGTATTCCTTCTCCGGCTATTAACGAAGGGATGCACACCTAGCGTGCGTGAACGAATGAGTTTTGTTATTTAAGGAACTGCCAGAAAGCGTATTACCGCGTAGCGCTAAATCAGTCGGTAGGTGACGCTCCATAAACGATACAATCCAGCATCGCTCGTCAACTGTTAATAACTTCAATCGATGACGATTCATAGCGTATCGATTCTTCTGTATTCGTTTAGGAGCGGATCCCACGCCAACGGTGCCACGCGGTACCCCGACGGCCACCGACTCGTACAGAGACGAGAGAGCAGCGTCGGCGCCTCTTCCCGAAGAAGTCGTTACCGATAAAGTACACCGACTGCGGGTAACGCTTTGCTCTCACGTTTTTGACGCGTGCCTGCCTGCCTGCCTGCCTGCGTGCGCGGTAAAAGACAAGCTGTCAGACACAATAAATTTTAAGAAAGTGGAATCGCGGAGCGGTCTTAATACACTAACCAGGACCGGCCCGTAGCGCGGCCAGGGAATGCAGGCCGACCCTGCAGCGTGGCCAGGTTTACCCGGAGACACAGGTAAGGAGGCCAGGACTACCCCGGAGCATCAGGTAGGGATACCGGGCTGACCCCCAGAGGGTCAGGTAGGGTGGCCGGGCCTACCCCGGAGCGCCTGTAGGGACCGCAGGTGTACCCCGGAGCACCGGTAGGGGTACCGGCACTACCCCGGAGCATGAGGTAGGGGCGCCAGGCCTACCCCGGAGCGTCGGGTAGGGATACCGGGCTGACCCCAGAGAGTCAGGTAGGGTGGCCGGGCCTACCCCGGAGCGCCTGTAGGGACCGCAGGTGTACCCCGGAGCACCGGTAGGGGTACCGGCACTACCCCGGAGGATGAGGTAGGGGCGCCAGGCCTACCCCGGAGCGTCGGGTAGGGATACCGGGCTGACCCCAGAGGGTCAGGTAGGGTGGCCGGGCCTACCCCGGAGCGCCTGTAGGGACCGCAGGTGTACCCCGGAGCACCGGTAGGGGTACCGGCACTACCCCGGAGGATGAGGTAGGGGCGCCAGGCCTACCCCGGAGCGTCGGGTAGGGACACCGGGCTGACCCCAGAGGGTCAGGTAGGGTGGCCGGGCCTACCCCGGAGCGCCTGTAGGGACCGCAGGTGTACCCCGGAGCACCGGTAGGGGTACCGGCACTACCCCGGAGGATGAGGTAGGGGCGCCAGGCCTACCCCGGAGCGTCGGGTAGGGATACCGGGCTGACCCCAGAGGGTCAGGTAGGGTGGCCGGGCCTACCCCGGAGCGCCTGTAGGGACCGCAGGTGTACCCCGGAGCACCGGCAGGGGTACCGGTACTACCCCGGAGGATGAGGTAGGGGCGCCAGGCCTACCCCGGAGCGTCGGGTAGGGATACCGGGCTGACCCCAGAGGGTCAGGTAGGGTGGCCGGGCCTACCCCGGAGCGCCTGTAGGGACCGCAGGTGTACCCCGGAGCACCGGCAGGGGTACCGGTACTACCCCGGAGGATGAGGTAGGGGCGCCAGGCCTACCCCGGAGCGTCGGGTAGGGATACCGGGCTGACCCCAGAGGGTCAGGTAGGGTGGCCGGGCCTACCCCGGAGCGCCTGTAGGGACCGCAGGTGTACCCCGGAGCACCGGTAGGGGTACCGGCACTACCCCGGAGGATGAGGTAGGGGCGCCAGGCCTACCCCGGAGCGTCGGGTAGGGACACCGGGCTGACCCCGGAGGGTCAGGTAGGGTGGCCGGGCCTACCCCGGAGCGCCTGTAGGGACCGCAGGTGTACCCCGGAGCACCGGCAGGGGTACCGGCACTACCCCAGAGGATGAGGTAGGGGCGCCAGGCCTACCCCGGAGCGTCGGGTAGGGATACCGGGCTGACCCCGGAGGGTCAGGTAGGGTGGCCGGGCCTACCCCGGAGCGCCTGTACGGACCGCAGGTGTACCCCGGAGCACCGGCAGGGGTACCGGCACTACCCCGGAGGATGAGGTAGGGGCGCCAGGCCTACCCCGGAGCGTCGGGTAGGGACACCGGGCTGACCCCAGAGGGTCAGGTAGGGTGGCCGGGCCTACCCCGGAGCGCCTGTAGGGACAGCAGGTGTACCCCGGAGCACCGGTAGGGGTACGGGTACTACCCCGGAGGATGAGGTAGGGGCGCCAGGCCTACCCCGGAGCGTCGGGTAGGGATACCGGGCTGACCCCAGAGGGTCAGGTAGGGTGGCCGGGCCTACCCCGGAGCGCCTGTAGGGACCGCAGGTGTACCCCGGAGCACCGGCAGGGGTACCGGTACTACCCCGGAGGATGAGGTAGGGGCGCCAGGCCTACCCCGGAGCGTCGGGTAGGGATACCGGGCTGACCCCAGAGGGTCAGGTAGGGTGGCCGGGCCTACCCCGGAGCGCCTGTAGGGACCGCAGGTGTACCCCGGAGCACCGGTAGGGGTACCGGCACTACCCCGGAGGATGAGGTAGGGGCGCCAGGCCTACCCCGGAGCGTCGGGTAGGGACACCGGGCTGACCCCGGAGGGTCAGGTAGGGTGGCCGGGCCTACCCCGGAGCGCCTGTAGGGACCGCAGGTGTACCCCGGAGCACCGGCAGGGGTACCGGCACTACCCCAGAGGATGAGGTAGGGGCGCCAGGCCTACCCCGGAGCGTCGGGTAGGGATACCGGGCTGACCCCGGAGGGTCAGGTAGGGTGGCCGGGCCTACCCCGGAGCGCCTGTACGGACCGCAGGTGTACCCCGGAGCACCGGCAGGGGTACCGGCACTACCCCGGAGGATGAGGTAGGGGCGCCAGGCCTACCCCGGAGCGTCGGGTAGGGACACCGGGCTGACCCCAGAGGGTCAGGTAGGGTGGCCGGGCCTACCCCGGAGCGCCTGTAGGGACAGCAGGTGTACCCCGGAGCACCGGTAGGGGTACGGGTACTACCCCGGAGGATGAGGTAGGGGCGCCAGGCCTACCCTGGAGCGTCGGGTAGGGACACCGGGCTGACCCCAGAGGGTCAGGTAGGGTGGCCGGGCCTACCCCGGAGCGCCTGTAGGGACAGCAGGTGTATCCCGGAGCACCGGTAGGGGTACGGGTACTACCCCGGAGGATGAGGTAGGGGCGTCAGGCCTACCCCGGAGTGTCGGGTAGGGATACCGGGCTGACCCCAGAGGGTCAGGTAGGGTGGCCGGGCCTACCCCGGAGCGCCTGTAGGGACAGCAGGTGTATCCCGGAGCACCGGTAGGGGTACCGGCACTACCCCGGAGGATGAGGTAGGGGCGTCAGGCCTACCCCGGAGCGTCGGGTAGGGATACCGGGCTGACCCCAGAGGGTCAGGTAGGGTGGCCGGGCCTACCCCGGAGCGCCTGTAGGGACCGCAGGTGTACCCCGGAGCACCGGTAGGGGTACCGGTACTACCCCGGAGGATGAGGAAGGGGCGCCAGGCCTACCCCGGAGCGTCGGGTAGGGACACCGGGCTGACCCCAGAGGGTCAGGTAGGGTGGCCGGGCCTACCCCGGAGCGCCTGTAGGGACCGCAGGTGTACCCCGGAGCACCGGTAGGGGTACCGGTACTACCCCGGAGCATGAGGTAGGGGCGCCAGGCCTACCCCGGAGCGTCGGGTAGGGATACCGGGCTGACCCCAGAGGGTCAGGTAGGGTGGCCGGGCCTACCCCGGAGCGCCTGCAGGGACAGCAGGTGTACCCCGGAGCACCGGCAGGGGTACCGGTACTACCCCGGAGCATGAGGTAGGGGCGCCAGGCGTACCCCGGAGCGCCTGTAGGGACAGCAGGTGTATCCCGGAGCACCGGTAGGGGTACGGGTACTACCCCGGAGGATGAGGTAGGGGCGTCAGGCCTACCCCGGAGTGTCGGGTAGGGATACCGGGCTGACCCCAGAGGGTCAGGTAGGGTGGCCGGGCCTACCCCGGAGCGCCTGTAGGGACAGCAGGTGTATCCCGGAGCACCGGTAGGGGTACCGGCACTACCCCGGAGGATGAGGTAGGGGCGTCAGGCCTACCCCGGAGCGTCGGGTAGGGATACCGGGCTGACCCCAGAGGGTCAGGTAGGGTGGCCGGGCCTACCCCGGAGCGCCTGTAGGGACCGCAGGTGTACCCCGGAGCACCGGTAGGGGTACCGGTACTACCCCGGAGGATGAGGAAGGGGCGCCAGGCCTACCCCGGAGCGTCGGGTAGGGACACCGGGCTGACCCCAGAGGGTCAGGTAGGGTGGCCGGGCCTACCCCGGAGCGCCTGTAGGGACCGCAGGTGTACCCCGGAGCACCGGTAGGGGTACCGGTACTACCCCGGAGCATGAGGTAGGGGCGCCAGGCCTACCCCGGAGCGTCGGGTAGGGATACCGGGCTGACCCCAGAGGGTCAGGTAGGGTGGCCGGGCCTACCCCGGAGCGCCTGCAGGGACAGCAGGTGTACCCCGGAGCACCGGCAGGGGTACCGGTACTACCCCGGAGCATGAGGTAGGGGCGCCAGGCGTACCCCGGAGCGTCGGGTAGGGACACCGGGCTGACCCCAGAGGGTCAGGTAGGGTGGCCGGGACTACCCCGGAGCGCCTGTAGGGACAGCAGGGGTATCCCGGAGCACCGGTAGGGGTACGGGTACTACCCCGGAGGATGAGGTAGGGGCGTCAGGCCTACCCCGGAGCGTCGGGTAGGGATACCGGGCTGACCCCAGAGGGTCAGGTAGGGTGGCCGGGCCTACCCTGGAGGGTCAGGATGGGGGGCCGGGATCCATCGCCGCGTGCCCGTAGGGACAGCAGGTAGAACTCCGGCGCATCACAAAGGGTTCCGCCACGGGCCCAAAGTACTGGTGGGGGAACGGGTTCTATCCCGGAACGTCGCCTGGGGACACCGGGCGTAAGGCGGAGGGTCGGGTACGAAGGCTGGGTCTAAACTCGCGCGCCCGTAGGGACAGCAGTTTTTCCCCCGGCGTACCGGGCGGGGGTACCGGTACTGCCCCGGAGTACTGACGGGGGTACACGGGTACTGCCCCGGAGTACCGGGCGGGGGTATACGGGTACTACCCCGGAGTACCGGGCGGGCTCACGGGTACTGCCCCGGAGTACCGGGCGGGGGTACCGGTACTGCCCCGGAGTACCGGGCGGGGGCATACGGGTACTGCCCCGGAGTACCGGGCGGGGGTATACGGGTACTACCCCGGAGTACCGGGCGGGGGCAGGGGTACTGCCCCGGAGTACCGGGCGGGGGTACCGGTACGACACCAGAGCGCTGGGAAGCAACGCCAGGCCTACCCCGGAGTATCAGGTAGGGATACCGGGCCTACCCTGGAGGGTCAGGATGGGGGGCCGGGATCTAACACCGCGCGCCCGTAGGGACAGCAGGCGGAACTCTGGCGCGTCACAAAGGGTTCCGCCACGGGCCCAGAGTACTGGTGGGGGAACGGGTTCTATCCCGGATCGTCGCCTAGGGAGACCGGGCCTAAGGAGGAGGGTCGGGTAGGAAGGGTGGGTCTAAACCCGCGCGCCCGTAGGGACATCAGGTGTACCCCGGAGTACCCCGGAGTACTGGGCGGGGGCATACGGGGACTGCCCCGGAGTACCGGGCGGGGGTATGCGGGTACTACCAAGGAGTACAGGTGGGGGTTACGGGTAGTACCCCGGAGTACCGGGCGGGGGCATACGGGTACTGCCCCGGAGTACCGGGCGGGGGTATACGGGTACTACCAAGGAGTACAGGTGGGGGTTACGGGTACTACCAAGGAGTACCGGGCGGGGGTATACGGGTACTACGAAGGAGTACAGGTGGGGGTTACGGGTAGTACCCCGGAGTACCGGGCGGGGGCATACGGGTACTGCCCCGGAGTACCGGGCGGGGGCATAGGGGTGCTGCCCCGGAGTACCGGGCGGGGGTATGCGGGTGCTGCCCCGGAGTACCGGGCGGGGCTATGCGGGTACTGCCCCGGAGTACCGGGAGGGGGTATACGGGTACTACACAGGAGTACAGGTGGGGGTTACGGGTAGTACCCCGGAGTACCGGGCGGGGGTACCGGTACTGCCCCGGAGTACCGGGCGGGGGTATGCGGGTACTGCCCCGGAGTACCGGGTGGAGGTATATGGGTACTTCCCCGGAGTACCGGGCGGGGGTATGCGGGTACTGCCCCGGAGTACCGGGCGGGGGTATACGGGTACTACCAAGGAGTACAGGTGGGGGTTACGGGTAGTACCCCGGAGTACCGGGCGGGGGTACCGGTACTGCCCCGGAGTACCGGGCGGGGGTATGCGGGTACTGCCCCGGAGTACCAGGCGGGGGTATGCGGGTACTGCCCCGGAGTACCGGGCGGGGGTATACGGGTACTACCAAGGAGTACAGGTGGGGGTTACGGGTAGTACCCCGGAGTACCGGGCGGGGGTACCGGTACTGCCCCGGAGTACCGGGCGGGGGTATGCGGGTACTGCCCCGGAGTACCGGGTGGAGGTATATGGGTACTTCCCCG
>NW_027439207.1:1090000-1102500 GCF_964188355.1 Buteo buteo | reverse complement strand
GCGTGCGAGTGAGAGGGCAACGTCTGCGGAGAGGTGCAACGCCGGCCTGAACACCGGCAGAGCCGGCCCGCCGGGAAGCCCCTCCGACGCGCCCTAAACGCCTCATCGATCAGTAAGGGAAGGGAACGGAGGAAGGAGCGGAGGCCCCACGGCCACGAGTCCTGGGACAGCGACGGCCACTCGCACCCGTCGCCAACCGGGGGCGGACGGCAGGTGCGGGGGCTCTGCGTGCGAGTGAGGGCAACGCCTGCGAGAGGTGCTCCAACGGCCTGAACACCGGCAGAGCCGGCCCGCCGTGGAGGCTCTCCGACGCACCCGAGGACGCCTCAGCGGGCGCTGCCTGTGGGTCTGGATCAGTCAAATCGTGGAGCGGGAGGTGCCACGGGCCACCCGGCTCCAGACAACGATTCCCTTGAGGAAGGTAACGGGACCGGGGGATGGCCACAGCAGGCTCAACTCCCCCAGCTCCTCCAGCGTTCGAGTGCCGGCAACCGCCACCGGCTGCCGGTCTTTGCCCGCCCCACAGGCAACCGCTTGCCGTCGGGGAAAAAAAAGGCACCTGGACCCATGCCGCGCACGGGTGTTCGGGGCCTGGGGGAATGCCACAGAAGCGAGACAACCCCAGCCGCCTGCGTTCGACTTGCCAGCCACCAGGTACAGCCGCACTTTTCTTCCCGCTTCGCGGGCTCCAGCTTAAGGCCGGAGAAAACGCGATGAGGTGCCGCCACCTCTAACCCGGTACAGCGCTGCAGACCTTTCCACCGAGCCCTCCTGCAACCAGGCAAGCCGGGGCAGGCCGGACACCACAGGCCGCCCACGCGTGGCTCATGCCGGCAGAAACAGGACGAGGCGCTGCGGCCTCTCACCTGTGCCATCATCGGGCCCTCGGGGGCTGGGGGAAGCTGCGGCACGCACGAGAACCCCCAGCCGTCTGCATCCGGCTGCCAGCCACCGGGACCGGCTGCCGCTTGCACTCTGCCCAATTCGTGCATGGGCTCCAGCTTAAGGCCGGAGAAAACGCGATGAGGTGCCGCCACCTCTAACCCGGTACAGCGCTGCAGACCTTTCCACCGAGCCCTCCTGCAACCAGGCAAGCCGGGGCAGGCCGGACACCACAGGCCGCCCACGCGTGGCTCATGCCGGCAGAAACAGGACGAGGCGCTGCGGCCTCTCACCTGTGCCATCATCGGGCCCTCGGGGGCTGGGGGGAAGCTGCGGCACGCACGAGAACCCCCAGCCGTCTGCATCCGGCTGCCAGCCACCGGGACCGGCTGCCGCTTGCACTCTGCCCAATTCGTGCATGGGCTCCAGCTTAAGGCCGGAGAAAACGCGATGAGGTGCCGCCACCTCTAACCCGGTACAGCGCTGCAGACCTTTCCACCGAGCCCTCCTGCAACCAGGCAAGCCGGGGCAGGCCGGACACCACAGGCCGCCCACGCGTGGCTCATGCCGGCAGAAACAGGACGAGGCGCTGCGGCCTCTCACCTGTGCCATCATCGGGCCCTCGGGGGCTGGGGGGAAGCTGCGGCACGCACGAGAACCCCCAGCCGTCTGCATCCGGCTGCCAGCCACCGGGACCGGCTGCCGCTTGCACTCTGCCCAATTCGTGCATGGGCTCCAGCTTAAGGCCGGAGAAAACGCGATGAGGTGCCGCCACCTCTAACCCGGTACAGCGCTGCAGACCTTTCCACCGAGCCCTCCTGCAACCAGGCAAGCCGGGGCAGGCCGGACACCACAGGCCGCCCACGCGTGGCTCATGCCGGCAAAAACAGGACGAGGCGCTGCGGCCTCTCACCTGTGCCATCATCGGGCCCTCGGGGGCTGGGGGGAAGCTGCGGCACGCACGAGAACCCCCAGCCGTCTGCATCCGGCTGCCAGCCACCGGGACCGGCTGCCGCTCTGCCCGCTCCAGCTTAAGGCCAGAGTCAAAGGACGAGGTGCCGCCACCTCGCCCGCCCATCACCAGGCCCTCAGGAGGCGGCGGCAGCCGCGGCGGGCTGGATGCTCACGGGCAGCTGCCCTCGCATATACCAGCGCTCCACCTTTGCCATCATCGGGCCCTCCGGGGCCGGGGGAAAGCCGAGGCAGGCTCGGCTCCACCCGGTCTTCCAGCGTTCGAGTGCCGGTGGCCGCCGCCGGCCACCGGGCTATGCCCTGCGGAATCCACCTTTGCACCTCTCGCACCACTCGGGTCAACAGCCACCGCCAGCCTGCCAGACCCTCGCAGGCGCCCGGCTGGCTTACTTGGAAAACACCGGGAGAGACCAACCGGCCGAACAGACAGAAAACGAGCCGAACCACCAGGCAAAACCACCACCACAACGGCCGCCCAGCGCTCCACTTCGCCGGCTGAGCCGTAAGCCTTGCAGCCGCTCACTAGCGCTGCTCCGTGCACGAGTCACCACTACCTCCTATAGTACGGGAGATCACGTCCCCGCCCCCGGCCGGCTCCAAGAGTGCCGTCCCTGCCCACCGGGGAGACCCGCCAATGACACCGACTTTTACGATGACGTAACTGGAGGCAGCGAAAAACAGCGACCCCTTGGCCAGCTCCGAGAAAGTGGCGGGGCTATCAGGTCTACCTCCCCGCCCCCGAAATGCGGCTAAGTCCCGCCGGAGCCGGGTAGACCTGGCGGCTCTTTTCACCGGCCGCTGCGGCAGCGACACCCCGCGTCCTCCGGGCGCCGCCGGCGGCCGCGCCGGCCTCCGGAGCCGGGTAGACCTGGCGGCCGCCCGCGGAGCCGGGTAGACCTGGCGGCCCTTTTCACCGGCCGCTGCGGCAGCGACACCCCGCGTCCTCCGGGCGCCGCCGGCGGCCGCGCCGGCCTCCGGAGCCGGGTAGACCTGGCGGCCGCCCGCGGAGCCGGGTAGACCTGGCGGCTCTTTTCACCGGCCGCTGCGGCAGCGACACCCCGCGTCCTCCGGGCGCCGCCGGCGGCCGCGCCGGCCTCCGGAGCCGGGTAGACCTGGCGGCCGCCCGCGGAGCCGGGTAGACCTGGCAGCCCTTTTCACCGGCCGCTGCGGCAGCGACACCCCGCGTCCTCCGGGCGCCGCCGGCGGCCGCGCCGGCCTCCGGAGCCGGGTAGACCTGGCGGCCGCCCGCGGAGCCGGGTAGACCTGGCGGCCCTTTTCACCGGCCGCTGCGGCAGCGACACCCCGCGTCCTCCGGGCGCCGCCGGCGGCCGCGCCGGCCTCCGGAGGCGGGTAGACCTGGCGGCCGCCCGCGGAGCCGGGTAGACCTGGCGGCCCTTTTCACCGGCCGCTGCGGCAGCGACACCCCGCGTCCTCCGGGCGCCGCCGGCGGCCGCGCCGGCCTCCGGAGCCGGGTAGACCTGGCGGCCGCCCGCGGAGCCGGGTAGACCTGGCAGCCGTTCGGTGCCCCTTGGGCGGGGGGGGGCGGGGGGGGCAGGTGCGCCTGTTTTTGGTTCGTTTTTTTCGTTTTTTTTTTTTTTTTTCTTTCTTTTGAGATTTTAGCAAATCTGATTAAAAGGGCCACCCTCTCCCGGTTCTCCCGGACGGCATTTCTTTCCCCCTCCCCTTCCCGAGTTTGAACCACTTCTACACCAAGGGAGCACGTTTAAACGTACTGTCTGATGCAAGAGTTATTTCACCTTTATTGATTCCGGCGGGAAATATTAATACAATATTAACGACAACCAGTTTTCAAAATAATTTTTGTTTCCTGACACACACACACCCCCCCCCCACCCTCGTCGTTCTCATGCACGTGCACGCACCTATTCCGAGCCGGTGGCTGCCAGGCACTTGCCAGCTTCACCACACCAGCCAGCCCCTCTGCTCCGCTGCTGCCCCCCCCCCCCCCCAACCATATTCTGTCGGCGGGGTCCGGGCAGAGGTGGCAGCCCCCGGCACAAACTGCCCGGCTCCCCGGCGCGAGTTCGCTGTTCACTGGGTGCCTTCAGGACTGGTAGCCCCTTGCCAGGTTCAGGTTCGGGTCCCGGCGCTGCTGGGTGCTCGCCGACTTTTGGTTTTGGTTTTTGCGGTCTTGGGCTTTTTTTGGGGGGTTGTTTTTAATTTTTCTCCCCCCCCCCCGCCTGGTTTTTTTTGGTGTTTTTTTGACGTTTTCCTTTTTTTAATAAAATAAATACTTTAAAATACATATCTGCGATCCTGCAGGCACTGCCACCCCCCCCCCCCCCGGTGACACACGCGCGCTCAGAGGCGCGCGCACACACACACACACACACACACACACACAGAACGCGACGCAGGCACACACAGCTACACGCACCCCTGCACGGGTGTGCTCCCCCTCCCTCCCCGCGCTGCAGTCCCGGACCTGCAGGCCAGTAGGTGCAGCCCCCCCCCCCCCCCCTCCCCCGGCCCCACCCGATCACAGACTTTCCGGCGCCCTGGAGACGGGGGGTTGGGGGGCGGGTGGCTGGGTGGGGTGGTCTGCAGCCCGGCAACGGGGCCCCCGGAAACTGTGGTGTTTCCCGCCACGGCAACGGTCTGCTGCTCAGTCGCGGCGGCAGCAGCGGCGGGGAAAGGAGGCTAGAAAAGAGGGGGGGCGAGAGCGGCTGGCGAGCAGGCGGGGAGCCTGGCGCAGAGGTAGGCTGGCGAGGGGGGACGGTGTGTCTTTTCGGAGAAGGCTTCTGTTTGGATCGGTTGGAGTTTTATTTTTTTTACTTCTCTCCCCCGTCCCCGTCCCCGTCCCCGTCCCCGTCCCCGTCCCCGTCCCCCCCCCCCCGGTCGTTTAGTTTTCCCCCCGCGGCGGGGGCGGGCAGGAGTGGAGCAGGGCGAGAGCGGCTGGCGAGCAGGCGGGGAGCCTGGCGCAGAGGCAGGCTGGCGAGGGGGGACGGTGTGTCTTTTCGGAGAAGGCTTCTGTTTGGATCGGTTGGAGTTTTATTTTTTTTACTTCTCTCCCCCGTCCCCGTCCCCGTCCCCGTCCCCCCCCCCCCGGTCGTTTAGTTTTCCCCCCGCGGCGGGGGCGGGCAGGAATGGAGCAGGGCGAGAGCGGCTGGCGAGCAGGCGGGGAGCCTGGCGCAGAGGCAGGCTGGCGAGGGGGGACGGTGTGTCTTTTCGGAGAAGGCTTCTGTTTGGATCGGTTGGAGTTTTATTTTTTTTACTTCTCTCCCCCGTCCCCGTCCCCGTCCCCGTCCCCCCCCCCCCCGGTCGTTTAGTTTTCCCCCCGCGGCGGGGGCGGGCAGGAGTGGAGCAGGGCGAGAGCGGCTGGCGAGCAGGCGGGGAGCCTGGCGCAGAGGCAGGCTGGCGAGGGGGGACGGTGTGTCTTTTCGGAGAAGGCTTCTGTTTGGATCGGTTGGAGTTTTATTTTTTTTACTTCTCTCCCCCGTCCCCGTCCCCGTCCCACCCCCCCGGTCGTTTAGTTTTCCCCCCGCGGCGGGGGCGGGCGGGAGTGGAGCAGGGCGAGTGCGTGGCTGGCTGAGAAAGAAAGGCGGGAGCGGGGCCACGGGTGCGGCAGGATAGGGACTCGGCAGCTGGGGTTTAGAGACGGCAGGGCACCGGGGGGGCTCCCCTCTCCCGCCCGGGCACGGAGCCGGCAGGGACGCCGCAGGGTCCTAAAGTCTCCCGCCTTCCACCACCGGGGGCGGCAAGCCTGGTGGCGGAAGGGGGGAGCAGGGGCAGCCAGGCTCGGCGCGAACTGCGTGGCGGGAGGGCGGGGGGGCGGTGTGTGTGTGCGTGCAGCGGCGGGCCCGGGGTGACGGGGGTGGGGGGTGTCGGCCCGGGGCCCTGTTTCGGGCGGGGGGGGGGGGGGCTGCGCGCGTGTGCGTTTTGAGCGCACGACTGTGAGCGGGGCAGCGGGTGGAGGGTTTGGGCTGGGGGGGGCCGGTTGCGGGGGGGGGGGTGCGCACGTGTGTAGCCCCGTGCGAGTGGGTGCGGTGGCGGGCGGGAGGTGTTTGGGGCGGGGACTCGAATGGGGGGGGGCAGTGCGTGCGTGCGCGTGCGTGTGTCTAAGGGCGGGTGAGCGGCTGCAGCAGCAGGCGGTGGGCGTTCGGGCCGGGGGCCTGTTTTGGCGGGGTGCGGGCGCGCACGCAGGTGGAAATGAGAAAGATTTGTAACGGTGTCGCTAACGCCGCTTTCTCTGTTACAGCCCGGGTGGTCGGCCGCTTCGACGTCCGGCCTGCGCCCGTGCCTGCCTACGGGCGATGCGCTCGGCTCCCGGTCGGACCCGTCCCTGGCAAAGCAGCAGCCGCGTGCCTCGGCCTGGGCAGAGACCTGGGGCTCCAGGGCCCCAGCCAGGGCTGCCGGAGAGGCGCGCCGCGCTTCCGACAGAGGGGCATCAGCGGCTCCGTCGCCGGCGGGATGCGTTCGAGCGGTGAGGAAGGTCCCAGCGGCCTTAGGCGGTGGCGGGGGGCGCGCTCCTTCGGCGACGGGGAGCGGGGGGGAAACGGCCCCGGGGCGGGCCGGTCAGCCGGCACGGCGGCCACGCGAGCTCGTCGTCTCCAAGGATGCTCGGCTAAGTCGGCCTCGGCCACAGGGACCGCTTGTCAGGCAGCCGACTGGCTTTCTTCAGAGGCCTGCGAGACCGCCGTCCCTCGGAGGCCAATGAACAGTTAATGCGCGATAACGCAGGGGCCGGAGAACGCTAACGTTAACCAAGAGCGTCGCAAGGTCCTAAAGGAGTGCCGCAATCAAACTTTAGGAGTCGGTAATTTATAATACTGGTGACTACTAATCGAGTCATATTCAATCCGTGACGATCCGCTGGTAGGTACGTACGTACGTATTCCTTCTCCGGCTATTAACGAAGGGATGCACACCTAGCGTGCGTGAACGAATGAGTTTTGTTATTTAAGGAACTGCCAGAAAGCGTATTACCGCGTAGCGCTAAATCAGTCGGTAGGTGACGCTCCATAAACGATACAATCCAGCATCGCTCGTCAACTGTTAATAACTTCAATCGATGACGATTCATAGCGTATCGATTCTTCTGTATTCGTTTAGGAGCGGATCCCACGCCAACGGTGCCACGCGGTACCCCGACGGCCACCGACTCGTACAGAGACGAGAGAGCAGCGTCGGCGCCTCTTCCCGAAGAAGTCGTTACCGATAAAGTACACCGACTGCGGGTAACGCTTTGCTCTCACGTTTTTGACGCGTGCCTGCCTGCCTGCCTGCCTGCGTGCGCGGTAAAAGACAAGCTGTCAGACACAATAAATTTTAAGAAAGTGGAATCGCGGAGCGGTCTTAATACACTAACCAGGACCGGCCCGTAGCGCGGCCAGGGAATGCAGGCCGACCCTGCAGCGTGGCCAGGTTTACCCGGAGACACAGGTAAGGAGGCCAGGACTACCCCGGAGCATCAGGTAGGGATACCGGGCTGACCCCCAGAGGGTCAGGTAGGGTGGCCGGGCCTACCCCGGAGCGCCTGTAGGGACCGCAGGTGTACCCCGGAGCACCGGTAGGGGTACCGGCACTACCCCGGAGCATGAGGTAGGGGCGCCAGGCCTACCCCGGAGCGTCGGGTAGGGATACCGGGCTGACCCCAGAGAGTCAGGTAGGGTGGCCGGGCCTACCCCGGAGCGCCTGTAGGGACCGCAGGTGTACCCCGGAGCACCGGTAGGGGTACCGGCACTACCCCGGAGGATGAGGTAGGGGCGCCAGGCCTACCCCGGAGCGTCGGGTAGGGATACCGGGCTGACCCCAGAGGGTCAGGTAGGGTGGCCGGGCCTACCCCGGAGCGCCTGTAGGGACCGCAGGTGTACCCCGGAGCACCGGTAGGGGTACCGGCACTACCCCGGAGGATGAGGTAGGGGCGCCAGGCCTACCCCGGAGCGTCGGGTAGGGACACCGGGCTGACCCCAGAGGGTCAGGTAGGGTGGCCGGGCCTACCCCGGAGCGCCTGTAGGGACCGCAGGTGTACCCCGGAGCACCGGTAGGGGTACCGGCACTACCCCGGAGGATGAGGTAGGGGCGCCAGGCCTACCCCGGAGCGTCGGGTAGGGATACCGGGCTGACCCCAGAGGGTCAGGTAGGGTGGCCGGGCCTACCCCGGAGCGCCTGTAGGGACCGCAGGTGTACCCCGGAGCACCGGCAGGGGTACCGGTACTACCCCGGAGGATGAGGTAGGGGCGCCAGGCCTACCCCGGAGCGTCGGGTAGGGATACCGGGCTGACCCCAGAGGGTCAGGTAGGGTGGCCGGGCCTACCCCGGAGCGCCTGTAGGGACCGCAGGTGTACCCCGGAGCACCGGCAGGGGTACCGGTACTACCCCGGAGGATGAGGTAGGGGCGCCAGGCCTACCCCGGAGCGTCGGGTAGGGATACCGGGCTGACCCCAGAGGGTCAGGTAGGGTGGCCGGGCCTACCCCGGAGCGCCTGTAGGGACCGCAGGTGTACCCCGGAGCACCGGTAGGGGTACCGGCACTACCCCGGAGGATGAGGTAGGGGCGCCAGGCCTACCCCGGAGCGTCGGGTAGGGACACCGGGCTGACCCCGGAGGGTCAGGTAGGGTGGCCGGGCCTACCCCGGAGCGCCTGTAGGGACCGCAGGTGTACCCCGGAGCACCGGCAGGGGTACCGGCACTACCCCAGAGGATGAGGTAGGGGCGCCAGGCCTACCCCGGAGCGTCGGGTAGGGATACCGGGCTGACCCCGGAGGGTCAGGTAGGGTGGCCGGGCCTACCCCGGAGCGCCTGTACGGACCGCAGGTGTACCCCGGAGCACCGGCAGGGGTACCGGCACTACCCCGGAGGATGAGGTAGGGGCGCCAGGCCTACCCCGGAGCGTCGGGTAGGGACACCGGGCTGACCCCAGAGGGTCAGGTAGGGTGGCCGGGCCTACCCCGGAGCGCCTGTAGGGACAGCAGGTGTACCCCGGAGCACCGGTAGGGGTACGGGTACTACCCCGGAGGATGAGGTAGGGGCGCCAGGCCTACCCCGGAGCGTCGGGTAGGGATACCGGGCTGACCCCAGAGGGTCAGGTAGGGTGGCCGGGCCTACCCCGGAGCGCCTGTAGGGACCGCAGGTGTACCCCGGAGCACCGGCAGGGGTACCGGTACTACCCCGGAGGATGAGGTAGGGGCGCCAGGCCTACCCCGGAGCGTCGGGTAGGGATACCGGGCTGACCCCAGAGGGTCAGGTAGGGTGGCCGGGCCTACCCCGGAGCGCCTGTAGGGACCGCAGGTGTACCCCGGAGCACCGGTAGGGGTACCGGCACTACCCCGGAGGATGAGGTAGGGGCGCCAGGCCTACCCCGGAGCGTCGGGTAGGGACACCGGGCTGACCCCGGAGGGTCAGGTAGGGTGGCCGGGCCTACCCCGGAGCGCCTGTAGGGACCGCAGGTGTACCCCGGAGCACCGGCAGGGGTACCGGCACTACCCCAGAGGATGAGGTAGGGGCGCCAGGCCTACCCCGGAGCGTCGGGTAGGGATACCGGGCTGACCCCGGAGGGTCAGGTAGGGTGGCCGGGCCTACCCCGGAGCGCCTGTACGGACCGCAGGTGTACCCCGGAGCACCGGCAGGGGTACCGGCACTACCCCGGAGGATGAGGTAGGGGCGCCAGGCCTACCCCGGAGCGTCGGGTAGGGACACCGGGCTGACCCCAGAGGGTCAGGTAGGGTGGCCGGGCCTACCCCGGAGCGCCTGTAGGGACAGCAGGTGTACCCCGGAGCACCGGTAGGGGTACGGGTACTACCCCGGAGGATGAGGTAGGGGCGCCAGGCCTACCCTGGAGCGTCGGGTAGGGACACCGGGCTGACCCCAGAGGGTCAGGTAGGGTGGCCGGGCCTACCCCGGAGCGCCTGTAGGGACAGCAGGTGTATCCCGGAGCACCGGTAGGGGTACGGGTACTACCCCGGAGGATGAGGTAGGGGCGTCAGGCCTACCCCGGAGTGTCGGGTAGGGATACCGGGCTGACCCCAGAGGGTCAGGTAGGGTGGCCGGGCCTACCCCGGAGCGCCTGTAGGGACAGCAGGTG
Organism: Buteo buteo; assembly: GCF_964188355.1. Lineage (NCBI taxonomy): Eukaryota > Metazoa > Chordata > Aves > Accipitriformes > Accipitridae > Buteo > Buteo buteo. The sequence goes on along the minus strand of NW_027439207.1, from coordinate 1,092,603 downwards.
TATCCCGGAGCACCGGTAGGGGTACCGGCACTACCCCGGAGGATGAGGTAGGGGCGTCAGGCCTACCCCGGAGCGTCGGGTAGGGATACCGGGCTGACCCCAGAGGGTCAGGTAGGGTGGCCGGGCCTACCCCGGAGCGCCTGTAGGGACCGCAGGTGTACCCCGGAGCACCGGTAGGGGTACCGGTACTACCCCGGAGGATGAGGAAGGGGCGCCAGGCCTACCCCGGAGCGTCGGGTAGGGACACCGGGCTGACCCCAGAGGGTCAGGTAGGGTGGCCGGGCCTACCCCGGAGCGCCTGTAGGGACCGCAGGTGTACCCCGGAGCACCGGTAGGGGTACCGGTACTACCCCGGAGCATGAGGTAGGGGCGCCAGGCCTACCCCGGAGCGTCGGGTAGGGATACCGGGCTGACCCCAGAGGGTCAGGTAGGGTGGCCGGGCCTACCCCGGAGCGCCTGCAGGGACAGCAGGTGTACCCCGGAGCACCGGCAGGGGTACCGGTACTACCCCGGAGCATGAGGTAGGGGCGCCAGGCGTACCCCGGAGCGCCTGTAGGGACAGCAGGTGTATCCCGGAGCACCGGTAGGGGTACGGGTACTACCCCGGAGGATGAGGTAGGGGCGTCAGGCCTACCCCGGAGTGTCGGGTAGGGATACCGGGCTGACCCCAGAGGGTCAGGTAGGGTGGCCGGGCCTACCCCGGAGCGCCTGTAGGGACAGCAGGTGTATCCCGGAGCACCGGTAGGGGTACCGGCACTACCCCGGAGGATGAGGTAGGGGCGTCAGGCCTACCCCGGAGCGTCGGGTAGGGATACCGGGCTGACCCCAGAGGGTCAGGTAGGGTGGCCGGGCCTACCCCGGAGCGCCTGTAGGGACCGCAGGTGTACCCCGGAGCACCGGTAGGGGTACCGGTACTACCCCGGAGGATGAGGAAGGGGCGCCAGGCCTACCCCGGAGCGTCGGGTAGGGACACCGGGCTGACCCCAGAGGGTCAGGTAGGGTGGCCGGGCCTACCCCGGAGCGCCTGTAGGGACCGCAGGTGTACCCCGGAGCACCGGTAGGGGTACCGGTACTACCCCGGAGCATGAGGTAGGGGCGCCAGGCCTACCCCGGAGCGTCGGGTAGGGATACCGGGCTGACCCCAGAGGGTCAGGTAGGGTGGCCGGGCCTACCCCGGAGCGCCTGCAGGGACAGCAGGTGTACCCCGGAGCACCGGCAGGGGTACCGGTACTACCCCGGAGCATGAGGTAGGGGCGCCAGGCGTACCCCGGAGCGTCGGGTAGGGACACCGGGCTGACCCCAGAGGGTCAGGTAGGGTGGCCGGGACTACCCCGGAGCGCCTGTAGGGACAGCAGGGGTATCCCGGAGCACCGGTAGGGGTACGGGTACTACCCCGGAGGATGAGGTAGGGGCGTCAGGCCTACCCCGGAGCGTCGGGTAGGGATACCGGGCTGACCCCAGAGGGTCAGGTAGGGTGGCCGGGCCTACCCTGGAGGGTCAGGATGGGGGGCCGGGATCCATCGCCGCGTGCCCGTAGGGACAGCAGGTAGAACTCCGGCGCATCACAAAGGGTTCCGCCACGGGCCCAAAGTACTGGTGGGGGAACGGGTTCTATCCCGGAACGTCGCCTGGGGACACCGGGCGTAAGGCGGAGGGTCGGGTACGAAGGCTGGGTCTAAACTCGCGCGCCCGTAGGGACAGCAGTTTTTCCCCCGGCGTACCGGGCGGGGGTACCGGTACTGCCCCGGAGTACTGACGGGGGTACACGGGTACTGCCCCGGAGTACCGGGCGGGGGTATACGGGTACTACCCCGGAGTACCGGGCGGGCTCACGGGTACTGCCCCGGAGTACCGGGCGGGGGTACCGGTACTGCCCCGGAGTACCGGGCGGGGGCATACGGGTACTGCCCCGGAGTACCGGGCGGGGGTATACGGGTACTACCCCGGAGTACCGGGCGGGGGCAGGGGTACTGCCCCGGAGTACCGGGCGGGGGTACCGGTACGACACCAGAGCGCTGGGAAGCAACGCCAGGCCTACCCCGGAGTATCAGGTAGGGATACCGGGCCTACCCTGGAGGGTCAGGATGGGGGGCCGGGATCTAACACCGCGCGCCCGTAGGGACAGCAGGCGGAACTCTGGCGCGTCACAAAGGGTTCCGCCACGGGCCCAGAGTACTGGTGGGGGAACGGGTTCTATCCCGGATCGTCGCCTAGGGAGACCGGGCCTAAGGAGGAGGGTCGGGTAGGAAGGGTGGGTCTAAACCCGCGCGCCCGTAGGGACATCAGGTGTACCCCGGAGTACCCCGGAGTACTGGGCGGGGGCATACGGGGACTGCCCCGGAGTACCGGGCGGGGGTATGCGGGTACTACCAAGGAGTACAGGTGGGGGTTACGGGTAGTACCCCGGAGTACCGGGCGGGGGCATACGGGTACTGCCCCGGAGTACCGGGCGGGGGTATACGGGTACTACCAAGGAGTACAGGTGGGGGTTACGGGTACTACCAAGGAGTACCGGGCGGGGGTATACGGGTACTACGAAGGAGTACAGGTGGGGGTTACGGGTAGTACCCCGGAGTACCGGGCGGGGGCATACGGGTACTGCC
>NW_027439207.1:1065000-1077500 GCF_964188355.1 Buteo buteo | reverse complement strand
GGGCCCTCTCCGACGCGACCCGAAAGGCCTCATCGATCAGTAAGGGAAGGGAACGGAGGAAGGAGCGGAGGCCCCACGGCCACGAGTCCTGGGACAGCGACGGCCACTCGCACCCATCGCCAACCGGGGGCGGACGGCAGGTGCGGGGGCTCTGCGTGCGAGTGAGAGGGCAACGTCTGCGGAGAGGTGCAACGCCGGCCTGAACACCGGCAGAGCCGGCCCGCCGGGAAGCCCCTCCGACGCGCCCTAAACGCCTCATCGATCAGTAAGGGAAGGGAAAGGAGGAAGGAGCGGAGGCCCCACGGCCACGAGTCCTGGGACAGCGACGGCCACTCGCACCCATCGCCAACCGGGGGCGGACGGCAGGTGCGGGGGCTCTGCGTGCGAGTGAGAGGGCAACGTCTGCGGAGAGGTGCAACGCCGGCCTGAACACCGGCAGAGCCGGCCCGCCGGGAAGCCCCTCCGACGCGCCCTAAACGCCTCATCGATCAGTAAGGGAAGGGAACGGAGGAAGGAGCGGAGGCCCCACGGCCACGAGTCCTGGGACAGCGACGGCCACTCGCACCCATCGCCAACCGGGGGCGGACGGCAGGTGCGGGGGCTCTGCGTGCGAGTGAGAGGGCAACGTCTGCGGAGAGGTGCAACGCCGGCCTGAACACCGGCAGAGCCGGCCCGCCGGGAAGCCCCTCCGACGCGCCCTAAACGCCTCATCGATCAGTAAGGGAAGGGAACGGAGGAAGGAGCGGAGGCCCCACGGCCACGAGTCCTGGGACAGCGACGGCCACTCGCACCCGTCGCCAACCGGGGGCGGACGGCAGGTGCGGGGGCTCTGCGTGCGAGTGAGGGCAACGCCTGCGAGAGGTGCTCCAACGGCCTGAACACCGGCAGAGCCGGCCCGCCGTGGAGGCTCTCCGACGCACCCGAGGACGCCTCAGCGGGCGCTGCCTGTGGGTCTGGATCAGTCAAATCGTGGAGCGGGAGGTGCCACGGGCCACCCGGCTCCAGACAACGATTCCCTTGAGGAAGGTAACGGGACCGGGGGATGGCCACAGCAGGCTCAACTCCCCCAGCTCCTCCAGCGTTCGAGTGCCGGCAACCGCCACCGGCTGCCGGTCTTTGCCCGCCCCACAGGCAACCGCTTGCCGTCGGGGAAAAAAAAGGCACCTGGACCCATGCCGCGCACGGGTGTTCGGGGCCTGGGGGAATGCCACAGAAGCGAGACAACCCCAGCCGCCTGCGTTCGACTTGCCAGCCACCAGGTACAGCCGCACTTTTCTTCCCGCTTCGCGGGCTCCAGCTTAAGGCCGGAGAAAACGCGATGAGGTGCCGCCACCTCTAACCCGGTACAGCGCTGCAGACCTTTCCACCGAGCCCTCCTGCAACCAGGCAAGCCGGGGCAGGCCGGACACCACAGGCCGCCCACGCGTGGCTCATGCCGGCAGAAACAGGACGAGGCGCTGCGGCCTCTCACCTGTGCCATCATCGGGCCCTCGGGGGCTGGGGGAAGCTGCGGCACGCACGAGAACCCCCAGCCGTCTGCATCCGGCTGCCAGCCACCGGGACCGGCTGCCGCTTGCACTCTGCCCAATTCGTGCATGGGCTCCAGCTTAAGGCCGGAGAAAACGCGATGAGGTGCCGCCACCTCTAACCCGGTACAGCGCTGCAGACCTTTCCACCGAGCCCTCCTGCAACCAGGCAAGCCGGGGCAGGCCGGACACCACAGGCCGCCCACGCGTGGCTCATGCCGGCAGAAACAGGACGAGGCGCTGCGGCCTCTCACCTGTGCCATCATCGGGCCCTCGGGGGCTGGGGGGAAGCTGCGGCACGCACGAGAACCCCCAGCCGTCTGCATCCGGCTGCCAGCCACCGGGACCGGCTGCCGCTTGCACTCTGCCCAATTCGTGCATGGGCTCCAGCTTAAGGCCGGAGAAAACGCGATGAGGTGCCGCCACCTCTAACCCGGTACAGCGCTGCAGACCTTTCCACCGAGCCCTCCTGCAACCAGGCAAGCCGGGGCAGGCCGGACACCACAGGCCGCCCACGCGTGGCTCATGCCGGCAGAAACAGGACAAGGCGCTGCGGCCTCTCACCTGTGCCATCATCGGGCCCTCGGGGGCTGGGGGGAAGCTGCGGCACGCACGAGAACCCCCAGCCGTCTGCATCCGGCTGCCAGCCACCGGGACCGGCTGCCGCTTGCACTCTGCCCAATTCGTGCATGGGCTCCAGCTTAAGGCCGGAGAAAACGCGATGAGGTGCCGCCACCTCTAACCCGGTACAGCGCTGCAGACCTTTCCACCGAGCCCTCCTGCAACCAGGCAAGCCGGGGCAGGCCGGACACCACAGGCCGCCCACGCGTGGCTCATGCCGGCAAAAACAGGACGAGGCGCTGCGGCCTCTCACCTGTGCCATCATCGGGCCCTCGGGGGCTGGGGGGAAGCTGCGGCACGCACGAGAACCCCCAGCCGTCTGCATCCGGCTGCCAGCCACCGGGACCGGCTGCCGCTCTGCCCGCTCCAGCTTAAGGCCAGAGTCAAAGGACGAGGTGCCGCCACCTCGCCCGCCCATCACCAGGCCCTCAGGAGGCGGCGGCAGCCGCGGCGGGCTGGATGCTCACGGGCAGCTGCCCTCGCATATACCAGCGCTCCACCTTTGCCATCATCGGGCCCTCCGGGGCCGGGGGAAAGCCGAGGCAGGCTCGGCTCCACCCGGTCTTCCAGCGTTCGAGTGCCGGTGGCCGCCGCCGGCCACCGGGCTATGCCCTGCGGAATCCACCTTTGCACCTCTCGCACCACTCGGGTCAACAGCCACCGCCAGCCTGCCAGACCCTCGCAGGCGCCCGGCTGGCTTACTTGGAAAACACCGGGAGAGACCAACCGGCCGAACAGACAGAAAACGAGCCGAACCACCAGGCAAAACCACCACCACAACGGCCGCCCAGCGCTCCACTTCGCCGGCTGAGCCGTAAGCCTTGCAGCCGCTCACTAGCGCTGCTCCGTGCACGAGTCACCACTACCTCCTATAGTACGGGAGATCACGTCCCCGCCCCCGGCCGGCTCCAAGAGTGCCGTCCCTGCCCACCGGGGAGACCCGCCAATGACACCGACTTTTACGATGACGTAACTGGAGGCAGCGAAAAACAGCGACCCCTTGGCCAGCTCCGAGAAAGTGGCGGGGCTATCAGGTCTACCTCCCCGCCCCCGAAATGCGGCTAAGTCCCGCCGGAGCCGGGTAGACCTGGCGGCTCTTTTCACCGGCCGCTGCGGCAGCGACACCCCGCGTCCTCCGGGCGCCGCCGGCGGCCGCGCCGGCCTCCGGAGCCGGGTAGACCTGGCGGCCGCCCGCGGAGCCGGGTAGACCTGGCGGCCCTTTTCACCGGCCGCTGCGGCAGCGACACCCCGCGTCCTCCGGGCGCCGCCGGCGGCCGCGCCGGCCTCCGGAGCCGGGTAGACCTGGCGGCCGCCCGCGGAGCCGGGTAGACCTGGCGGCTCTTTTCACCGGCCGCTGCGGCAGCGACACCCCGCGTCCTCCGGGCGCCGCCGGCGGCCGCGCCGGCCTCCGGAGCCGGGTAGACCTGGCGGCCGCCCGCGGAGCCGGGTAGACCTGGCAGCCCTTTTCACCGGCCGCTGCGGCAGCGACACCCCGCGTCCTCCGGGCGCCGCCGGCGGCCGCGCCGGCCTCCGGAGCCGGGTAGACCTGGCGGCCGCCCGCGGAGCCGGGTAGACCTGGCGGCCCTTTTCACCGGCCGCTGCGGCAGCGACACCCCGCGTCCTCCGGGCGCCGCCGGCGGCCGCGCCGGCCTCCGGAGGCGGGTAGACCTGGCGGCCGCCCGCGGAGCCGGGTAGACCTGGCGGCCCTTTTCACCGGCCGCTGCGGCAGCGACACCCCGCGTCCTCCGGGCGCCGCCGGCGGCCGCGCCGGCCTCCGGAGCCGGGTAGACCTGGCGGCCGCCCGCGGAGCCGGGTAGACCTGGCAGCCGTTCGGTGCCCCTTGGGCGGGGGGGGGCGGGGGGGGCAGGTGCGCCTGTTTTTGGTTCGTTTTTTTCGTTTTTTTTTTTTTTTTTCTTTCTTTTGAGATTTTAGCAAATCTGATTAAAAGGGCCACCCTCTCCCGGTTCTCCCGGACGGCATTTCTTTCCCCCTCCCCTTCCCGAGTTTGAACCACTTCTACACCAAGGGAGCACGTTTAAACGTACTGTCTGATGCAAGAGTTATTTCACCTTTATTGATTCCGGCGGGAAATATTAATACAATATTAACGACAACCAGTTTTCAAAATAATTTTTGTTTCCTGACACACACACACCCCCCCCCCACCCTCGTCGTTCTCATGCACGTGCACGCACCTATTCCGAGCCGGTGGCTGCCAGGCACTTGCCAGCTTCACCACACCAGCCAGCCCCTCTGCTCCGCTGCTGCCCCCCCCCCCCCCCAACCATATTCTGTCGGCGGGGTCCGGGCAGAGGTGGCAGCCCCCGGCACAAACTGCCCGGCTCCCCGGCGCGAGTTCGCTGTTCACTGGGTGCCTTCAGGACTGGTAGCCCCTTGCCAGGTTCAGGTTCGGGTCCCGGCGCTGCTGGGTGCTCGCCGACTTTTGGTTTTGGTTTTTGCGGTCTTGGGCTTTTTTTGGGGGGTTGTTTTTAATTTTTCTCCCCCCCCCCCGCCTGGTTTTTTTTGGTGTTTTTTTGACGTTTTCCTTTTTTTAATAAAATAAATACTTTAAAATACATATCTGCGATCCTGCAGGCACTGCCACCCCCCCCCCCCCCGGTGACACACGCGCGCTCAGAGGCGCGCGCACACACACACACACACACACACACACACAGAACGCGACGCAGGCACACACAGCTACACGCACCCCTGCACGGGTGTGCTCCCCCTCCCTCCCCGCGCTGCAGTCCCGGACCTGCAGGCCAGTAGGTGCAGCCCCCCCCCCCCCCCCTCCCCCGGCCCCACCCGATCACAGACTTTCCGGCGCCCTGGAGACGGGGGGTTGGGGGGCGGGTGGCTGGGTGGGGTGGTCTGCAGCCCGGCAACGGGGCCCCCGGAAACTGTGGTGTTTCCCGCCACGGCAACGGTCTGCTGCTCAGTCGCGGCGGCAGCAGCGGCGGGGAAAGGAGGCTAGAAAAGAGGGGGGGCGAGAGCGGCTGGCGAGCAGGCGGGGAGCCTGGCGCAGAGGTAGGCTGGCGAGGGGGGACGGTGTGTCTTTTCGGAGAAGGCTTCTGTTTGGATCGGTTGGAGTTTTATTTTTTTTACTTCTCTCCCCCGTCCCCGTCCCCGTCCCCGTCCCCGTCCCCGTCCCCGTCCCCCCCCCCCCGGTCGTTTAGTTTTCCCCCCGCGGCGGGGGCGGGCAGGAGTGGAGCAGGGCGAGAGCGGCTGGCGAGCAGGCGGGGAGCCTGGCGCAGAGGCAGGCTGGCGAGGGGGGACGGTGTGTCTTTTCGGAGAAGGCTTCTGTTTGGATCGGTTGGAGTTTTATTTTTTTTACTTCTCTCCCCCGTCCCCGTCCCCGTCCCCGTCCCCCCCCCCCCGGTCGTTTAGTTTTCCCCCCGCGGCGGGGGCGGGCAGGAATGGAGCAGGGCGAGAGCGGCTGGCGAGCAGGCGGGGAGCCTGGCGCAGAGGCAGGCTGGCGAGGGGGGACGGTGTGTCTTTTCGGAGAAGGCTTCTGTTTGGATCGGTTGGAGTTTTATTTTTTTTACTTCTCTCCCCCGTCCCCGTCCCCGTCCCCGTCCCCCCCCCCCCCGGTCGTTTAGTTTTCCCCCCGCGGCGGGGGCGGGCAGGAGTGGAGCAGGGCGAGAGCGGCTGGCGAGCAGGCGGGGAGCCTGGCGCAGAGGCAGGCTGGCGAGGGGGGACGGTGTGTCTTTTCGGAGAAGGCTTCTGTTTGGATCGGTTGGAGTTTTATTTTTTTTACTTCTCTCCCCCGTCCCCGTCCCCGTCCCACCCCCCCGGTCGTTTAGTTTTCCCCCCGCGGCGGGGGCGGGCGGGAGTGGAGCAGGGCGAGTGCGTGGCTGGCTGAGAAAGAAAGGCGGGAGCGGGGCCACGGGTGCGGCAGGATAGGGACTCGGCAGCTGGGGTTTAGAGACGGCAGGGCACCGGGGGGGCTCCCCTCTCCCGCCCGGGCACGGAGCCGGCAGGGACGCCGCAGGGTCCTAAAGTCTCCCGCCTTCCACCACCGGGGGCGGCAAGCCTGGTGGCGGAAGGGGGGAGCAGGGGCAGCCAGGCTCGGCGCGAACTGCGTGGCGGGAGGGCGGGGGGGCGGTGTGTGTGTGCGTGCAGCGGCGGGCCCGGGGTGACGGGGGTGGGGGGTGTCGGCCCGGGGCCCTGTTTCGGGCGGGGGGGGGGGGGGCTGCGCGCGTGTGCGTTTTGAGCGCACGACTGTGAGCGGGGCAGCGGGTGGAGGGTTTGGGCTGGGGGGGGCCGGTTGCGGGGGGGGGGGTGCGCACGTGTGTAGCCCCGTGCGAGTGGGTGCGGTGGCGGGCGGGAGGTGTTTGGGGCGGGGACTCGAATGGGGGGGGGCAGTGCGTGCGTGCGCGTGCGTGTGTCTAAGGGCGGGTGAGCGGCTGCAGCAGCAGGCGGTGGGCGTTCGGGCCGGGGGCCTGTTTTGGCGGGGTGCGGGCGCGCACGCAGGTGGAAATGAGAAAGATTTGTAACGGTGTCGCTAACGCCGCTTTCTCTGTTACAGCCCGGGTGGTCGGCCGCTTCGACGTCCGGCCTGCGCCCGTGCCTGCCTACGGGCGATGCGCTCGGCTCCCGGTCGGACCCGTCCCTGGCAAAGCAGCAGCCGCGTGCCTCGGCCTGGGCAGAGACCTGGGGCTCCAGGGCCCCAGCCAGGGCTGCCGGAGAGGCGCGCCGCGCTTCCGACAGAGGGGCATCAGCGGCTCCGTCGCCGGCGGGATGCGTTCGAGCGGTGAGGAAGGTCCCAGCGGCCTTAGGCGGTGGCGGGGGGCGCGCTCCTTCGGCGACGGGGAGCGGGGGGGAAACGGCCCCGGGGCGGGCCGGTCAGCCGGCACGGCGGCCACGCGAGCTCGTCGTCTCCAAGGATGCTCGGCTAAGTCGGCCTCGGCCACAGGGACCGCTTGTCAGGCAGCCGACTGGCTTTCTTCAGAGGCCTGCGAGACCGCCGTCCCTCGGAGGCCAATGAACAGTTAATGCGCGATAACGCAGGGGCCGGAGAACGCTAACGTTAACCAAGAGCGTCGCAAGGTCCTAAAGGAGTGCCGCAATCAAACTTTAGGAGTCGGTAATTTATAATACTGGTGACTACTAATCGAGTCATATTCAATCCGTGACGATCCGCTGGTAGGTACGTACGTACGTATTCCTTCTCCGGCTATTAACGAAGGGATGCACACCTAGCGTGCGTGAACGAATGAGTTTTGTTATTTAAGGAACTGCCAGAAAGCGTATTACCGCGTAGCGCTAAATCAGTCGGTAGGTGACGCTCCATAAACGATACAATCCAGCATCGCTCGTCAACTGTTAATAACTTCAATCGATGACGATTCATAGCGTATCGATTCTTCTGTATTCGTTTAGGAGCGGATCCCACGCCAACGGTGCCACGCGGTACCCCGACGGCCACCGACTCGTACAGAGACGAGAGAGCAGCGTCGGCGCCTCTTCCCGAAGAAGTCGTTACCGATAAAGTACACCGACTGCGGGTAACGCTTTGCTCTCACGTTTTTGACGCGTGCCTGCCTGCCTGCCTGCCTGCGTGCGCGGTAAAAGACAAGCTGTCAGACACAATAAATTTTAAGAAAGTGGAATCGCGGAGCGGTCTTAATACACTAACCAGGACCGGCCCGTAGCGCGGCCAGGGAATGCAGGCCGACCCTGCAGCGTGGCCAGGTTTACCCGGAGACACAGGTAAGGAGGCCAGGACTACCCCGGAGCATCAGGTAGGGATACCGGGCTGACCCCCAGAGGGTCAGGTAGGGTGGCCGGGCCTACCCCGGAGCGCCTGTAGGGACCGCAGGTGTACCCCGGAGCACCGGTAGGGGTACCGGCACTACCCCGGAGCATGAGGTAGGGGCGCCAGGCCTACCCCGGAGCGTCGGGTAGGGATACCGGGCTGACCCCAGAGAGTCAGGTAGGGTGGCCGGGCCTACCCCGGAGCGCCTGTAGGGACCGCAGGTGTACCCCGGAGCACCGGTAGGGGTACCGGCACTACCCCGGAGGATGAGGTAGGGGCGCCAGGCCTACCCCGGAGCGTCGGGTAGGGATACCGGGCTGACCCCAGAGGGTCAGGTAGGGTGGCCGGGCCTACCCCGGAGCGCCTGTAGGGACCGCAGGTGTACCCCGGAGCACCGGTAGGGGTACCGGCACTACCCCGGAGGATGAGGTAGGGGCGCCAGGCCTACCCCGGAGCGTCGGGTAGGGACACCGGGCTGACCCCAGAGGGTCAGGTAGGGTGGCCGGGCCTACCCCGGAGCGCCTGTAGGGACCGCAGGTGTACCCCGGAGCACCGGTAGGGGTACCGGCACTACCCCGGAGGATGAGGTAGGGGCGCCAGGCCTACCCCGGAGCGTCGGGTAGGGATACCGGGCTGACCCCAGAGGGTCAGGTAGGGTGGCCGGGCCTACCCCGGAGCGCCTGTAGGGACCGCAGGTGTACCCCGGAGCACCGGCAGGGGTACCGGTACTACCCCGGAGGATGAGGTAGGGGCGCCAGGCCTACCCCGGAGCGTCGGGTAGGGATACCGGGCTGACCCCAGAGGGTCAGGTAGGGTGGCCGGGCCTACCCCGGAGCGCCTGTAGGGACCGCAGGTGTACCCCGGAGCACCGGCAGGGGTACCGGTACTACCCCGGAGGATGAGGTAGGGGCGCCAGGCCTACCCCGGAGCGTCGGGTAGGGATACCGGGCTGACCCCAGAGGGTCAGGTAGGGTGGCCGGGCCTACCCCGGAGCGCCTGTAGGGACCGCAGGTGTACCCCGGAGCACCGGTAGGGGTACCGGCACTACCCCGGAGGATGAGGTAGGGGCGCCAGGCCTACCCCGGAGCGTCGGGTAGGGACACCGGGCTGACCCCGGAGGGTCAGGTAGGGTGGCCGGGCCTACCCCGGAGCGCCTGTAGGGACCGCAGGTGTACCCCGGAGCACCGGCAGGGGTACCGGCACTACCCCAGAGGATGAGGTAGGGGCGCCAGGCCTACCCCGGAGCGTCGGGTAGGGATACCGGGCTGACCCCGGAGGGTCAGGTAGGGTGGCCGGGCCTACCCCGGAGCGCCTGTACGGACCGCAGGTGTACCCCGGAGCACCGGCAGGGGTACCGGCACTACCCCGGAGGATGAGGTAGGGGCGCCAGGCCTACCCCGGAGCGTCGGGTAGGGACACCGGGCTGACCCCAGAGGGTCAGGTAGGGTGGCCGGGCCTACCCCGGAGCGCCTGTAGGGACAGCAGGTGTACCCCGGAGCACCGGTAGGGGTACGGGTACTACCCCGGAGGATGAGGTAGGGGCGCCAGGCCTACCCCGGAGCGTCGGGTAGGGATACCGGGCTGACCCCAGAGGGTCAGGTAGGGTGGCCGGGCCTACCCCGGAGCGCCTGTAGGGACCGCAGGTGTACCCCGGAGCACCGGCAGGGGTACCGGTACTACCCCGGAGGATGAGGTAGGGGCGCCAGGCCTACCCCGGAGCGTCGGGTAGGGATACCGGGCTGACCCCAGAGGGTCAGGTAGGGTGGCCGGGCCTACCCCGGAGCGCCTGTAGGGACCGCAGGTGTACCCCGGAGCACCGGTAGGGGTACCGGCACTACCCCGGAGGATGAGGTAGGGGCGCCAGGCCTACCCCGGAGCGTCGGGTAGGGACACCGGGCTGACCCCGGAGGGTCAGGTAGGGTGGCCGGGCCTACCCCGGAGCGCCTGTAGGGACCGCAGGTGTACCCCGGAGCACCGGCAGGGGTACCGGCACTACCCCAGAGGATGAGGTAGGGGCGCCAGGCCTACCCCGGAGCGTCGGGTAGGGATACCGGGCTGACCCCGGAGGGTCAGGTAGGGTGGCCGGGCCTACCCCGGAGCGCCTGTACGGACCGCAGGTGTACCCCGGAGCACCGGCAGGGGTACCGGCACTACCCCGGAGGATGAGGTAGGGGCGCCAGGCCTACCCCGGAGCGTCGGGTAGGGACACCGGGCTGACCCCAGAGGGTCAGGTAGGGTGGCCGGGCCTACCCCGGAGCGCCTGTAGGGACAGCAGGTGTACCCCGGAGCACCGGTAGGGGTACGGGTACTACCCCGGAGGATGAGGTAGGGGCGCCAGGCCTACCCTGGAGCGTCGGGTAGGGACACCGGGCTGACCCCAGAGGGTCAGGTAGGGTGGCCGGGCCTACCCCGGAGCGCCTGTAGGGACAGCAGGTGTATCCCGGAGCACCGGTAGGGGTACGGGTACTACCCCGGAGGATGAGGTAGGGGCGTCAGGCCTACCCCGGAGTGTCGGGTAGGGATACCGGGCTGACCCCAGAGGGTCAGGTAGGGTGGCCGGGCCTACCCCGGAGCGCCTGTAGGGACAGCAGGTGTATCCCGGAGCACCGGTAGGGGTACCGGCACTACCCCGGAGGATGAGGTAGGGGCGTCAGGCCTACCCCGGAGCGTCGGGTAGGGATACCGGGCTGACCCCAGAGGGTCAGGTAGGGTGGCCGGGCCTACCCCGGAGCGCCTGTAGGGACCGCAGGTGTACCCCGGAGCACCGGTAGGGGTACCGGTACTACCCCGGAGGATGAGGAAGGGGCGCCAGGCCTACCCCGGAGCGTCGGGTAGGGACACCGGGCTGACCCCAGAGGGTCAGGTAGGGTGGCCGGGCCTACCCCGGAGCGCCTGTAGGGACCGCAGGTGTACCCCGGAGCACCGGTAGGGGTACCGGTACTACCCCGGAGCATGAGGTAGGGGCGCCAGGCCTACCCCGGAGCGTCGGGTAGGGATACCGGGCTGACCCCAGAGGGTCAGGTAGGGTGGCCGGGCCTACCCCGGAGCGCCTGCAGGGACAGCAGGTGTACCCCGGAGCACCGGCAGGGGTACCGGTACTACCCCGGAGCATGAGGTAGGGGCGCCAGGCGTACCCCGGAGCGCCTGTAGGGACAGCAGGTGTATCCCGGAGCACCGGTAGGGGTACGGGTACTACCCCGGAGGATGAGGTAGGGGCGTCAGGCCTACCCCGGAGTGTCGGGTAGGGATACCGGGCTGACCCCAGAGGGTCAGGTAGGGTGGCCGGGCCTACCCCGGAGCGCCTGTAGGGACAGCAGGTGTATCCCGGAGCACCGGTAGGGGTACCGGCACTACCCCGGAGGATGAGGTAGGGGCGTCAGGCCTACCCCGGAGCGTCGGGTAGGGATACCGGGCTGACCCCAGAGGGTCAGGTAGGGTGGCCGGGCCTACCCCGGAGCGCCTGTAGGGACCGCAGGTGTACCCCGGAGCACCGGTAGGGGTACCGGTACTACCCCGGAGGATGAGGAAGGGGCGCCAGGCCTACCCCGGAGCGTCGGGTAGGGACACCGGGCTGACCCCAGAGGGTCAGGTAGGGTGGCCGGGCCTACCCCGGAGCGCCTGTAGGGACCGCAGGTGTACCCCGGAGCACCGGTAGGGGTACCGGTACTACCCCGGAGCATGAGGTAGGGGCGCCAGGCCTACCCCGGAGCGTCGGGTAGGGATACCGGGCTGACCCCAGAGGGTCAGGTAGGGTGGCCGGGCCTACCCCGGAGCGCCTGCAGGGACAGCAGGTGTACCCCGGAGCACCGGCAGGGGTACCGGTACTACCCCGGAGCATGAGGTAGGGGCGCCAGGCGTACCCCGGAGCGTCGGGTAGGGACACCGGGCTGACCCCAGAGGGTCAGGTAGGGTGGCCGGGACTACCCCGGAGCGCCTGTAGGGACAGCAGGGGTATCCCGGAGCACCGGTAGGGGTACGGGTACTACCCCGGAGGATGAGGTAGGGGCGTCAGGCCTACCCCGGAGCGTCGGGTAGGGATACCGGGCTGACCCCAGAGGGTCAGGTAGGGTGGCCGGGCCTACCCTGGAGGGTCAGGATGGGGGGCCGGGATCCATCGCCGCGTGCCCGTAGGGACAGCAGGTAGAACTCCGGCGCATCACAAAGGGTTCCGCCACGGGCCCAAAGTACTGGTGGGGGAACGGGTTCTATCCCGGAACGTCGCCTGGGGACACCGGGCGTAAGGCGGAGGGTCGGGTACGAAGGCTGGGTCTAAACTCGCGCGCCCGTAGGGACAGCAGTTTTTCCCCCGGCGTACCGGGCGGGGGTACCGGTACTGCCCCGGAGTACTGACGGGGGTACACGGGTACTGCCCCGGAGTACCGGGCGGGGGTATACGGGTACTACCCCGGAGTACCGGGCGGGCTCACGGGTACTGCCCCGGAGTACCGGGCGGGGGTACCGGTACTGCCCCGGAGTACCGGGCGGGGGCATACGGGTACTGCCCCGGAGTACCGGGCGGGGGTATACGGGTACTACCCCGGAGTACCGGGCGGGGGCAGGGGTACTGCCCCGGAGTACCGGGCGGGGGTACC
>NW_027439207.1:1055000-1057500 GCF_964188355.1 Buteo buteo | reverse complement strand
TCAGACGCGCCCGGAGACGGCCCCCCGGGAACACGGCCAGGGAAGACGGCCGGGCGGGCGCCCGGGCCAACGGCGAAACGGCGACCGCCCGCGCGGTCGCCGCCGCCGCCGCCCGGGGCGCGGCGGGGGGGTCGGGGAGAAGAGGCTGGGAGGGGGCGACGGGGGTGACCCCCGTCCCCGGCACGCACACGCGCGCGCGGCAGCACGGCACGGTACCACCGCGGTACCCACCCGCAGACAGCCGCCCGCGCGGGAGGCCGGGGGCGAGGCCCGCACCTCCCCCCTCCTCTCTCCCCACCGCCGCGCCAGGCCCGACCGGCTCGACGAACCCTGACGGCCCCGGCGGGACGAGCTCCGCCCAGCGGGTGCTCCAGGAGCGGGGAGCTTCGGAGCGCTCCCCGAGTCTCCATTTAGGGGGACGAAGGCCCTTGGCAGCGGCCGCCGCCGGGCTGCGGGGAACGACTCCCCGGGCCCGGGGCCGCGCGCGCGCGGGCCTGCGAGGCGCCCCAGCCGCGCCGCTGCGACCGCCGCCCCACCGCGAGGCGAGGGGCGGCGGCACAGACGGGCGATTGATCGTCAAGCGACGCTCAGACAGGCGTAGCCCCGGGAGGAACCCGGGGCCGCAAGTGCGTTCGAAGTGTCGATGATCAATGTGTCCTGCAATTCACATTAATTCTCGCAGCTAGCTGCGTTCTTCATCGACGCACGAGCCGAGTGATCCACCGCTAAGAGTTGTCTGGCTTTCGGCACCGCCCCGCACGCGCGGGGGGGCCAGGACCGCTTCGCCACAGGCGAGCGGCCCCTCCGGAGGATGGCCCACCGCCCGCCCGCCCACCCCCCTCCGCACGCGCGGAGGGGGCACGGCGCAGCACGACGGAGAAGCCGCGCCTCTGCTGACCGTACGAGCACACACAGAGAAAGGGGGGGGGGAAAGGAACGGAAAACTCCGAGCGGCGAGGCTGGGGAGCCCGCGCTCCCGACCGGCCTGGGAAATGCCTTGCTCGCATCGGAGGCGGCCCAGGCGCACGGGCTCGGCCCGGCCTCTGGCCAGAGGCAGCGATGCACCCGACCGCGCGCGGCCTGCCCACCACGCTCCGGACGACACGGCTGCTGCTGCTGCGGGGCAGCAGCGGGGAGCCCCACCGGCCCCGCGCACGCCTCCGTGCCGGCTGCGCCGCGCTACGACAGCCAGCTCCCCCGGGCTCGTCCCGACGGCAACTCCGCGGCCACGCCAGCAGCTCCAAGAGGCGGCAACCGCCAGAGCCGGCGACGCACCGCCCGCGGCCTGCCGGACGGCACCCGCTGCCGCACCAGAGCGGCTGCCCTCCCGGAACCACCGCCACCGCTTCTCGCCTCGGCCCCTTCCACGGGCACGCCCCAGGTGGAAGGCGGACGGCGCTAAGCCGGGGACAGCGCCCGCTCTCCCCGTTTCCACGCGGAGACCGCGCGTGGGGTGCCCCCGCCCGCCCCCGCCCACCTGCCCGGCGCGGCCGGGAAGCGCGACGGGGAAGCGGCGGGCAGGGCCCGGGACGGGACAGCCGCGGCCGGCACCGGGCGCCCTCCGGCCGACCGACAGGCCGAGCGGCGCCGCCGCCGCTCAGCCGGGGTGCCGCCCTTGCCAGCAGCCAGTGGCGGGAGACCGCCGAGCGCTCGCCAGGGCGAGGGGGGGAACGGAGCGCAGCGCGGCGCAGCGCTGCGACGGAGTCGCGGCGGCCCGGCAGCCGCCCAGCGAGCCCCCACCGCGGGGACCCGCCACCCCGGGCAGTGAGCCCGCGCTCACGCCGGGGCCGCCCGTTTCGAGGCAGGCAGGCCGGCTACGGCCGACCGCACCGCGGTCTCCACCGAGACCGGACCGCGGAGAGGAGGGGGCAGCGGGACCCCTCCCCGGCACGGCTGCCCGCGGGATGAGCACGGGCGGCAGCCCACCAGGGCCTTCGTGGGAGGAACTCCCGGCCCCTTTAAGGCACCGCCGCCCGGCCGCCCCCCCGGGTCGCATCGAGCCGCCCGCGTCTTTAAACCTCCGCCCGGCTCCACGGCCTTCGACCCCCGGGCTCGCCGAGGGAGGGCCGCGGAGGCGCGGACGCTAGGTACCTGGCCCTGGGGTGAGGGAAACGACCTGAAGGCCCCGCGGGGGTGCCTCCCCCGCTGCCGCCCTCGGGGGAGCGTCCGCCCGCGGGGGCGCGCCCGACATCCACCGCCACCACCACGTCCTCCTTCCCGGGGCCCGGGGTTTCCCTCAGTAGCCCGGCGCTGCGCCCGGGAGGAGAGCCGTGGCTCGGGCCGCCCGCTGGCGCGGGACACAGCCCGGCGGGGGCCTCGCCCACCAGAGGAGGCGGCGGCGGCAGAGCGCCCCCCCCGCCCCGGCTCCCTCGTGGGGAGAGGTGCGGGGGGGGAACGGCCGCCGCCGCCCCACCCGGCGCCACGCACCCGCCCGGAATGCCCGGAGGCCTTTCCCCTGCGCGGCCGGCCGGGCTGCTTCGCAGCAGCCCGACAAGGTGCG
>NW_027439207.1:1037500-1050000 GCF_964188355.1 Buteo buteo | reverse complement strand
CCGGCAGAAACAGGACGAGGCGCTGCGGCCTCTCACCTGTGCCATCATCGGGCCCTCGGGGGCTGGGGGAAGCTGCGGCACGCACGAGAACCCCCAGCCGTCTGCATCCGGCTGCCAGCCACCGGGACCGGCTGCCGCTTGCACTCTGCCCAATTCGTGCATGGGCTCCAGCTTAAGGCCGGAGAAAACGCGATGAGGTGCCGCCACCTCTAACCCGGTACAGCGCTGCAGACCTTTCCACCGAGCCCTCCTGCAACCAGGCAAGCCGGGGCAGGCCGGACACCACAGGCCGCCCACGCGTGGCTCATGCCGGCAGAAACAGGACGAGGCGCTGCGGCCTCTCACCTGTGCCATCATCGGGCCCTCGGGGGCTGGGGGGAAGCTGCGGCACGCACGAGAACCCCCAGCCGTCTGCATCCGGCTGCCAGCCACCGGGACCGGCTGCCGCTTGCACTCTGCCCAATTCGTGCATGGGCTCCAGCTTAAGGCCGGAGAAAACGCGATGAGGTGCCGCCACCTCTAACCCGGTACAGCGCTGCAGACCTTTCCACCGAGCCCTCCTGCAACCAGGCAAGCCGGGGCAGGCCGGACACCACAGGCCGCCCACGCGTGGCTCATGCCGGCAAAAACAGGACGAGGCGCTGCGGCCTCTCACCTGTGCCATCATCGGGCCCTCGGGGGCTGGGGGGAAGCTGCGGCACGCACGAGAACCCCCAGCCGTCTGCATCCGGCTGCCAGCCACCGGGACCGGCTGCCGCTCTGCCCGCTCCAGCTTAAGGCCAGAGTCAAAGGACGAGGTGCCGCCACCTCGCCCGCCCATCACCAGGCCCTCAGGAGGCGGCGGCAGCCGCGGCGGGCTGGATGCTCACGGGCAGCTGCCCTCGCATATACCAGCGCTCCACCTTTGCCATCATCGGGCCCTCCGGGGCCGGGGGAAAGCCGAGGCAGGCTCGGCTCCACCCGGTCTTCCAGCGTTCGAGTGCCGGTGGCCGCCGCCGGCCACCGGGCTATGCCCTGCGGAATCCACCTTTGCACCTCTCGCACCACTCGGGTCAACAGCCACCGCCAGCCTGCCAGACCCTCGCAGGCGCCCGGCTGGCTTACTTGGAAAACACCGGGAGAGACCAACCGGCCGAACAGACAGAAAACGAGCCGAACCACCAGGCAAAACCACCACCACAACGGCCGCCCAGCGCTCCACTTCGCCGGCTGAGCCGTAAGCCTTGCAGCCGCTCACTAGCGCTGCTCCGTGCACGAGTCACCACTACCTCCTATAGTACGGGAGATCACGTCCCCGCCCCCGGCCGGCTCCAAGAGTGCCGTCCCTGCCCACCGGGGAGACCCGCCAATGACACCGACTTTTACGATGACGTAACTGGAGGCAGCGAAAAACAGCGACCCCTTGGCCAGCTCCGAGAAAGTGGCGGGGCTATCAGGTCTACCTCCCCGCCCCCGAAATGCGGCTAAGTCCCGCCGGAGCCGGGTAGACCTGGCGGCTCTTTTCACCGGCCGCTGCGGCAGCGACACCCCGCGTCCTCCGGGCGCCGCCGGCGGCCGCGCCGGCCTCCGGAGCCGGGTAGACCTGGCGGCCGCCCGCGGAGCCGGGTAGACCTGGCGGCCCTTTTCACCGGCCGCTGCGGCAGCGACACCCCGCGTCCTCCGGGCGCCGCCGGCGGCCGCGCCGGCCTCCGGAGCCGGGTAGACCTGGCGGCCGCCCGCGGAGCCGGGTAGACCTGGCGGCTCTTTTCACCGGCCGCTGCGGCAGCGACACCCCGCGTCCTCCGGGCGCCGCCGGCGGCCGCGCCGGCCTCCGGAGCCGGGTAGACCTGGCGGCCGCCCGCGGAGCCGGGTAGACCTGGCAGCCCTTTTCACCGGCCGCTGCGGCAGCGACACCCCGCGTCCTCCGGGCGCCGCCGGCGGCCGCGCCGGCCTCCGGAGCCGGGTAGACCTGGCGGCCGCCCGCGGAGCCGGGTAGACCTGGCGGCCCTTTTCACCGGCCGCTGCGGCAGCGACACCCCGCGTCCTCCGGGCGCCGCCGGCGGCCGCGCCGGCCTCCGGAGGCGGGTAGACCTGGCGGCCGCCCGCGGAGCCGGGTAGACCTGGCGGCCCTTTTCACCGGCCGCTGCGGCAGCGACACCCCGCGTCCTCCGGGCGCCGCCGGCGGCCGCGCCGGCCTCCGGAGCCGGGTAGACCTGGCGGCCGCCCGCGGAGCCGGGTAGACCTGGCAGCCGTTCGGTGCCCCTTGGGCGGGGGGGGGCGGGGGGGGCAGGTGCGCCTGTTTTTGGTTCGTTTTTTTCGTTTTTTTTTTTTTTTTTCTTTCTTTTGAGATTTTAGCAAATCTGATTAAAAGGGCCACCCTCTCCCGGTTCTCCCGGACGGCATTTCTTTCCCCCTCCCCTTCCCGAGTTTGAACCACTTCTACACCAAGGGAGCACGTTTAAACGTACTGTCTGATGCAAGAGTTATTTCACCTTTATTGATTCCGGCGGGAAATATTAATACAATATTAACGACAACCAGTTTTCAAAATAATTTTTGTTTCCTGACACACACACACCCCCCCCCCACCCTCGTCGTTCTCATGCACGTGCACGCACCTATTCCGAGCCGGTGGCTGCCAGGCACTTGCCAGCTTCACCACACCAGCCAGCCCCTCTGCTCCGCTGCTGCCCCCCCCCCCCCCCAACCATATTCTGTCGGCGGGGTCCGGGCAGAGGTGGCAGCCCCCGGCACAAACTGCCCGGCTCCCCGGCGCGAGTTCGCTGTTCACTGGGTGCCTTCAGGACTGGTAGCCCCTTGCCAGGTTCAGGTTCGGGTCCCGGCGCTGCTGGGTGCTCGCCGACTTTTGGTTTTGGTTTTTGCGGTCTTGGGCTTTTTTTGGGGGGTTGTTTTTAATTTTTCTCCCCCCCCCCCGCCTGGTTTTTTTTGGTGTTTTTTTGACGTTTTCCTTTTTTTAATAAAATAAATACTTTAAAATACATATCTGCGATCCTGCAGGCACTGCCACCCCCCCCCCCCCCGGTGACACACGCGCGCTCAGAGGCGCGCGCACACACACACACACACACACACACACACAGAACGCGACGCAGGCACACACAGCTACACGCACCCCTGCACGGGTGTGCTCCCCCTCCCTCCCCGCGCTGCAGTCCCGGACCTGCAGGCCAGTAGGTGCAGCCCCCCCCCCCCCCCCTCCCCCGGCCCCACCCGATCACAGACTTTCCGGCGCCCTGGAGACGGGGGGTTGGGGGGCGGGTGGCTGGGTGGGGTGGTCTGCAGCCCGGCAACGGGGCCCCCGGAAACTGTGGTGTTTCCCGCCACGGCAACGGTCTGCTGCTCAGTCGCGGCGGCAGCAGCGGCGGGGAAAGGAGGCTAGAAAAGAGGGGGGGCGAGAGCGGCTGGCGAGCAGGCGGGGAGCCTGGCGCAGAGGTAGGCTGGCGAGGGGGGACGGTGTGTCTTTTCGGAGAAGGCTTCTGTTTGGATCGGTTGGAGTTTTATTTTTTTTACTTCTCTCCCCCGTCCCCGTCCCCGTCCCCGTCCCCGTCCCCGTCCCCGTCCCCCCCCCCCCGGTCGTTTAGTTTTCCCCCCGCGGCGGGGGCGGGCAGGAGTGGAGCAGGGCGAGAGCGGCTGGCGAGCAGGCGGGGAGCCTGGCGCAGAGGCAGGCTGGCGAGGGGGGACGGTGTGTCTTTTCGGAGAAGGCTTCTGTTTGGATCGGTTGGAGTTTTATTTTTTTTACTTCTCTCCCCCGTCCCCGTCCCCGTCCCCGTCCCCCCCCCCCCGGTCGTTTAGTTTTCCCCCCGCGGCGGGGGCGGGCAGGAATGGAGCAGGGCGAGAGCGGCTGGCGAGCAGGCGGGGAGCCTGGCGCAGAGGCAGGCTGGCGAGGGGGGACGGTGTGTCTTTTCGGAGAAGGCTTCTGTTTGGATCGGTTGGAGTTTTATTTTTTTTACTTCTCTCCCCCGTCCCCGTCCCCGTCCCCGTCCCCCCCCCCCCCGGTCGTTTAGTTTTCCCCCCGCGGCGGGGGCGGGCAGGAGTGGAGCAGGGCGAGAGCGGCTGGCGAGCAGGCGGGGAGCCTGGCGCAGAGGCAGGCTGGCGAGGGGGGACGGTGTGTCTTTTCGGAGAAGGCTTCTGTTTGGATCGGTTGGAGTTTTATTTTTTTTACTTCTCTCCCCCGTCCCCGTCCCCGTCCCACCCCCCCGGTCGTTTAGTTTTCCCCCCGCGGCGGGGGCGGGCGGGAGTGGAGCAGGGCGAGTGCGTGGCTGGCTGAGAAAGAAAGGCGGGAGCGGGGCCACGGGTGCGGCAGGATAGGGACTCGGCAGCTGGGGTTTAGAGACGGCAGGGCACCGGGGGGGCTCCCCTCTCCCGCCCGGGCACGGAGCCGGCAGGGACGCCGCAGGGTCCTAAAGTCTCCCGCCTTCCACCACCGGGGGCGGCAAGCCTGGTGGCGGAAGGGGGGAGCAGGGGCAGCCAGGCTCGGCGCGAACTGCGTGGCGGGAGGGCGGGGGGGCGGTGTGTGTGTGCGTGCAGCGGCGGGCCCGGGGTGACGGGGGTGGGGGGTGTCGGCCCGGGGCCCTGTTTCGGGCGGGGGGGGGGGGGGCTGCGCGCGTGTGCGTTTTGAGCGCACGACTGTGAGCGGGGCAGCGGGTGGAGGGTTTGGGCTGGGGGGGGCCGGTTGCGGGGGGGGGGGTGCGCACGTGTGTAGCCCCGTGCGAGTGGGTGCGGTGGCGGGCGGGAGGTGTTTGGGGCGGGGACTCGAATGGGGGGGGGCAGTGCGTGCGTGCGCGTGCGTGTGTCTAAGGGCGGGTGAGCGGCTGCAGCAGCAGGCGGTGGGCGTTCGGGCCGGGGGCCTGTTTTGGCGGGGTGCGGGCGCGCACGCAGGTGGAAATGAGAAAGATTTGTAACGGTGTCGCTAACGCCGCTTTCTCTGTTACAGCCCGGGTGGTCGGCCGCTTCGACGTCCGGCCTGCGCCCGTGCCTGCCTACGGGCGATGCGCTCGGCTCCCGGTCGGACCCGTCCCTGGCAAAGCAGCAGCCGCGTGCCTCGGCCTGGGCAGAGACCTGGGGCTCCAGGGCCCCAGCCAGGGCTGCCGGAGAGGCGCGCCGCGCTTCCGACAGAGGGGCATCAGCGGCTCCGTCGCCGGCGGGATGCGTTCGAGCGGTGAGGAAGGTCCCAGCGGCCTTAGGCGGTGGCGGGGGGCGCGCTCCTTCGGCGACGGGGAGCGGGGGGGAAACGGCCCCGGGGCGGGCCGGTCAGCCGGCACGGCGGCCACGCGAGCTCGTCGTCTCCAAGGATGCTCGGCTAAGTCGGCCTCGGCCACAGGGACCGCTTGTCAGGCAGCCGACTGGCTTTCTTCAGAGGCCTGCGAGACCGCCGTCCCTCGGAGGCCAATGAACAGTTAATGCGCGATAACGCAGGGGCCGGAGAACGCTAACGTTAACCAAGAGCGTCGCAAGGTCCTAAAGGAGTGCCGCAATCAAACTTTAGGAGTCGGTAATTTATAATACTGGTGACTACTAATCGAGTCATATTCAATCCGTGACGATCCGCTGGTAGGTACGTACGTACGTATTCCTTCTCCGGCTATTAACGAAGGGATGCACACCTAGCGTGCGTGAACGAATGAGTTTTGTTATTTAAGGAACTGCCAGAAAGCGTATTACCGCGTAGCGCTAAATCAGTCGGTAGGTGACGCTCCATAAACGATACAATCCAGCATCGCTCGTCAACTGTTAATAACTTCAATCGATGACGATTCATAGCGTATCGATTCTTCTGTATTCGTTTAGGAGCGGATCCCACGCCAACGGTGCCACGCGGTACCCCGACGGCCACCGACTCGTACAGAGACGAGAGAGCAGCGTCGGCGCCTCTTCCCGAAGAAGTCGTTACCGATAAAGTACACCGACTGCGGGTAACGCTTTGCTCTCACGTTTTTGACGCGTGCCTGCCTGCCTGCCTGCCTGCGTGCGCGGTAAAAGACAAGCTGTCAGACACAATAAATTTTAAGAAAGTGGAATCGCGGAGCGGTCTTAATACACTAACCAGGACCGGCCCGTAGCGCGGCCAGGGAATGCAGGCCGACCCTGCAGCGTGGCCAGGTTTACCCGGAGACACAGGTAAGGAGGCCAGGACTACCCCGGAGCATCAGGTAGGGATACCGGGCTGACCCCCAGAGGGTCAGGTAGGGTGGCCGGGCCTACCCCGGAGCGCCTGTAGGGACCGCAGGTGTACCCCGGAGCACCGGTAGGGGTACCGGCACTACCCCGGAGCATGAGGTAGGGGCGCCAGGCCTACCCCGGAGCGTCGGGTAGGGATACCGGGCTGACCCCAGAGAGTCAGGTAGGGTGGCCGGGCCTACCCCGGAGCGCCTGTAGGGACCGCAGGTGTACCCCGGAGCACCGGTAGGGGTACCGGCACTACCCCGGAGGATGAGGTAGGGGCGCCAGGCCTACCCCGGAGCGTCGGGTAGGGATACCGGGCTGACCCCAGAGGGTCAGGTAGGGTGGCCGGGCCTACCCCGGAGCGCCTGTAGGGACCGCAGGTGTACCCCGGAGCACCGGTAGGGGTACCGGCACTACCCCGGAGGATGAGGTAGGGGCGCCAGGCCTACCCCGGAGCGTCGGGTAGGGACACCGGGCTGACCCCAGAGGGTCAGGTAGGGTGGCCGGGCCTACCCCGGAGCGCCTGTAGGGACCGCAGGTGTACCCCGGAGCACCGGTAGGGGTACCGGCACTACCCCGGAGGATGAGGTAGGGGCGCCAGGCCTACCCCGGAGCGTCGGGTAGGGATACCGGGCTGACCCCAGAGGGTCAGGTAGGGTGGCCGGGCCTACCCCGGAGCGCCTGTAGGGACCGCAGGTGTACCCCGGAGCACCGGCAGGGGTACCGGTACTACCCCGGAGGATGAGGTAGGGGCGCCAGGCCTACCCCGGAGCGTCGGGTAGGGATACCGGGCTGACCCCAGAGGGTCAGGTAGGGTGGCCGGGCCTACCCCGGAGCGCCTGTAGGGACCGCAGGTGTACCCCGGAGCACCGGCAGGGGTACCGGTACTACCCCGGAGGATGAGGTAGGGGCGCCAGGCCTACCCCGGAGCGTCGGGTAGGGATACCGGGCTGACCCCAGAGGGTCAGGTAGGGTGGCCGGGCCTACCCCGGAGCGCCTGTAGGGACCGCAGGTGTACCCCGGAGCACCGGTAGGGGTACCGGCACTACCCCGGAGGATGAGGTAGGGGCGCCAGGCCTACCCCGGAGCGTCGGGTAGGGACACCGGGCTGACCCCGGAGGGTCAGGTAGGGTGGCCGGGCCTACCCCGGAGCGCCTGTAGGGACCGCAGGTGTACCCCGGAGCACCGGCAGGGGTACCGGCACTACCCCAGAGGATGAGGTAGGGGCGCCAGGCCTACCCCGGAGCGTCGGGTAGGGATACCGGGCTGACCCCGGAGGGTCAGGTAGGGTGGCCGGGCCTACCCCGGAGCGCCTGTACGGACCGCAGGTGTACCCCGGAGCACCGGCAGGGGTACCGGCACTACCCCGGAGGATGAGGTAGGGGCGCCAGGCCTACCCCGGAGCGTCGGGTAGGGACACCGGGCTGACCCCAGAGGGTCAGGTAGGGTGGCCGGGCCTACCCCGGAGCGCCTGTAGGGACAGCAGGTGTACCCCGGAGCACCGGTAGGGGTACGGGTACTACCCCGGAGGATGAGGTAGGGGCGCCAGGCCTACCCCGGAGCGTCGGGTAGGGATACCGGGCTGACCCCAGAGGGTCAGGTAGGGTGGCCGGGCCTACCCCGGAGCGCCTGTAGGGACCGCAGGTGTACCCCGGAGCACCGGCAGGGGTACCGGTACTACCCCGGAGGATGAGGTAGGGGCGCCAGGCCTACCCCGGAGCGTCGGGTAGGGATACCGGGCTGACCCCAGAGGGTCAGGTAGGGTGGCCGGGCCTACCCCGGAGCGCCTGTAGGGACCGCAGGTGTACCCCGGAGCACCGGTAGGGGTACCGGCACTACCCCGGAGGATGAGGTAGGGGCGCCAGGCCTACCCCGGAGCGTCGGGTAGGGACACCGGGCTGACCCCGGAGGGTCAGGTAGGGTGGCCGGGCCTACCCCGGAGCGCCTGTAGGGACCGCAGGTGTACCCCGGAGCACCGGCAGGGGTACCGGCACTACCCCAGAGGATGAGGTAGGGGCGCCAGGCCTACCCCGGAGCGTCGGGTAGGGATACCGGGCTGACCCCGGAGGGTCAGGTAGGGTGGCCGGGCCTACCCCGGAGCGCCTGTACGGACCGCAGGTGTACCCCGGAGCACCGGCAGGGGTACCGGCACTACCCCGGAGGATGAGGTAGGGGCGCCAGGCCTACCCCGGAGCGTCGGGTAGGGACACCGGGCTGACCCCAGAGGGTCAGGTAGGGTGGCCGGGCCTACCCCGGAGCGCCTGTAGGGACAGCAGGTGTACCCCGGAGCACCGGTAGGGGTACGGGTACTACCCCGGAGGATGAGGTAGGGGCGCCAGGCCTACCCTGGAGCGTCGGGTAGGGACACCGGGCTGACCCCAGAGGGTCAGGTAGGGTGGCCGGGCCTACCCCGGAGCGCCTGTAGGGACAGCAGGTGTATCCCGGAGCACCGGTAGGGGTACGGGTACTACCCCGGAGGATGAGGTAGGGGCGTCAGGCCTACCCCGGAGTGTCGGGTAGGGATACCGGGCTGACCCCAGAGGGTCAGGTAGGGTGGCCGGGCCTACCCCGGAGCGCCTGTAGGGACAGCAGGTGTATCCCGGAGCACCGGTAGGGGTACCGGCACTACCCCGGAGGATGAGGTAGGGGCGTCAGGCCTACCCCGGAGCGTCGGGTAGGGATACCGGGCTGACCCCAGAGGGTCAGGTAGGGTGGCCGGGCCTACCCCGGAGCGCCTGTAGGGACCGCAGGTGTACCCCGGAGCACCGGTAGGGGTACCGGTACTACCCCGGAGGATGAGGAAGGGGCGCCAGGCCTACCCCGGAGCGTCGGGTAGGGACACCGGGCTGACCCCAGAGGGTCAGGTAGGGTGGCCGGGCCTACCCCGGAGCGCCTGTAGGGACCGCAGGTGTACCCCGGAGCACCGGTAGGGGTACCGGTACTACCCCGGAGCATGAGGTAGGGGCGCCAGGCCTACCCCGGAGCGTCGGGTAGGGATACCGGGCTGACCCCAGAGGGTCAGGTAGGGTGGCCGGGCCTACCCCGGAGCGCCTGCAGGGACAGCAGGTGTACCCCGGAGCACCGGCAGGGGTACCGGTACTACCCCGGAGCATGAGGTAGGGGCGCCAGGCGTACCCCGGAGCGCCTGTAGGGACAGCAGGTGTATCCCGGAGCACCGGTAGGGGTACGGGTACTACCCCGGAGGATGAGGTAGGGGCGTCAGGCCTACCCCGGAGTGTCGGGTAGGGATACCGGGCTGACCCCAGAGGGTCAGGTAGGGTGGCCGGGCCTACCCCGGAGCGCCTGTAGGGACAGCAGGTGTATCCCGGAGCACCGGTAGGGGTACCGGCACTACCCCGGAGGATGAGGTAGGGGCGTCAGGCCTACCCCGGAGCGTCGGGTAGGGATACCGGGCTGACCCCAGAGGGTCAGGTAGGGTGGCCGGGCCTACCCCGGAGCGCCTGTAGGGACCGCAGGTGTACCCCGGAGCACCGGTAGGGGTACCGGTACTACCCCGGAGGATGAGGAAGGGGCGCCAGGCCTACCCCGGAGCGTCGGGTAGGGACACCGGGCTGACCCCAGAGGGTCAGGTAGGGTGGCCGGGCCTACCCCGGAGCGCCTGTAGGGACCGCAGGTGTACCCCGGAGCACCGGTAGGGGTACCGGTACTACCCCGGAGCATGAGGTAGGGGCGCCAGGCCTACCCCGGAGCGTCGGGTAGGGATACCGGGCTGACCCCAGAGGGTCAGGTAGGGTGGCCGGGCCTACCCCGGAGCGCCTGCAGGGACAGCAGGTGTACCCCGGAGCACCGGCAGGGGTACCGGTACTACCCCGGAGCATGAGGTAGGGGCGCCAGGCGTACCCCGGAGCGTCGGGTAGGGACACCGGGCTGACCCCAGAGGGTCAGGTAGGGTGGCCGGGACTACCCCGGAGCGCCTGTAGGGACAGCAGGGGTATCCCGGAGCACCGGTAGGGGTACGGGTACTACCCCGGAGGATGAGGTAGGGGCGTCAGGCCTACCCCGGAGCGTCGGGTAGGGATACCGGGCTGACCCCAGAGGGTCAGGTAGGGTGGCCGGGCCTACCCTGGAGGGTCAGGATGGGGGGCCGGGATCCATCGCCGCGTGCCCGTAGGGACAGCAGGTAGAACTCCGGCGCATCACAAAGGGTTCCGCCACGGGCCCAAAGTACTGGTGGGGGAACGGGTTCTATCCCGGAACGTCGCCTGGGGACACCGGGCGTAAGGCGGAGGGTCGGGTACGAAGGCTGGGTCTAAACTCGCGCGCCCGTAGGGACAGCAGTTTTTCCCCCGGCGTACCGGGCGGGGGTACCGGTACTGCCCCGGAGTACTGACGGGGGTACACGGGTACTGCCCCGGAGTACCGGGCGGGGGTATACGGGTACTACCCCGGAGTACCGGGCGGGCTCACGGGTACTGCCCCGGAGTACCGGGCGGGGGTACCGGTACTGCCCCGGAGTACCGGGCGGGGGCATACGGGTACTGCCCCGGAGTACCGGGCGGGGGTATACGGGTACTACCCCGGAGTACCGGGCGGGGGCAGGGGTACTGCCCCGGAGTACCGGGCGGGGGTACCGGTACGACACCAGAGCGCTGGGAAGCAACGCCAGGCCTACCCCGGAGTATCAGGTAGGGATACCGGGCCTACCCTGGAGGGTCAGGATGGGGGGCCGGGATCTAACACCGCGCGCCCGTAGGGACAGCAGGCGGAACTCTGGCGCGTCACAAAGGGTTCCGCCACGGGCCCAGAGTACTGGTGGGGGAACGGGTTCTATCCCGGATCGTCGCCTAGGGAGACCGGGCCTAAGGAGGAGGGTCGGGTAGGAAGGGTGGGTCTAAACCCGCGCGCCCGTAGGGACATCAGGTGTACCCCGGAGTACCCCGGAGTACTGGGCGGGGGCATACGGGGACTGCCCCGGAGTACCGGGCGGGGGTATGCGGGTACTACCAAGGAGTACAGGTGGGGGTTACGGGTAGTACCCCGGAGTACCGGGCGGGGGCATACGGGTACTGCCCCGGAGTACCGGGCGGGGGTATACGGGTACTACCAAGGAGTACAGGTGGGGGTTACGGGTACTACCAAGGAGTACCGGGCGGGGGTATACGGGTACTACGAAGGAGTACAGGTGGGGGTTACGGGTAGTACCCCGGAGTACCGGGCGGGGGCATACGGGTACTGCCCCGGAGTACCGGGCGGGGGCATAGGGGTGCTGCCCCGGAGTACCGGGCGGGGGTATGCGGGTGCTGCCCCGGAGTACCGGGCGGGGCTATGCGGGTACTGCCCCGGAGTACCGGGAGGGGGTATACGGGTACTACACAGGAGTACAGGTGGGGGTTACGGGTAGTACCCCGGAGTACCGGGCGGGGGTACCGGTACTGCCCCGGAGTACCGGGCGGGGGTATGCGGGTACTGCCCCGGAGTACCGGGTGGAGGTATATGGGTACTTCCCCGGAGTACCGGGCGGGGGTATGCGGGTACTGCCCCGGAGTACCGGGCGGGGGTATACGGGTACTACCAAGGAGTACAGGTGGGGGTTACGGGTAGTACCCCGGAGTACCGGGCGGGGGTACCGGTACTGCCCCGGAGTACCGGGCGGGGGTATGCGGGTACTGCCCCGGAGTACCAGGCGGGGGTATGCGGGTACTGCCCCGGAGTACCGGGCGGGGGTATACGGGTACTACCAAGGAGTACAGGTGGGGGTTACGGGTAGTACCCCGGAGTACCGGGCGGGGGTACCGGTACTGCCCCGGAGTACCGGGCGGGGGTATGCGGGTACTGCCCCGGAGTACCGGGTGGAGGTATATGGGTACTTCCCCGGAGTACCGGGCGGGGGTACCGGTACTGCCCCGGAGTACCGGGCGGGGGCATACGGGTACTGCCCCGGAGTACCGGGCGGGGGTATACGGGTACTACCAAGGAGTACAGGTGGGGGTTACGGGTACTACCCCTGGCTGCCGGGTGGGGGTACTGGTACTACCCCGGAGTACCAATGAGGGTTACGGGTACTACCCCTGGCTGCCGGGTAGGGGTAATGGTACTACCCCGGAGTGTCGGCATGGGACGCCAAGCTACGTCTGGAGCATCAGGTAGGGATGCCAGGACTGCTCTGGACGGTCAGGTAAGGCGGCCAGGTCTACCCCTTGGGCCGGCAAGGGGAGGCCAGGTCTACCCCTTGGGCCGGCAAGGGGAGGCCTGGTCTACCCCTTGGGCCGGCAAGGGGAGGCCTGGTCTACCCCTTGGGCCGGCAAGGGGAGGCCAGGTCTACCCCTTGGGCCGGCAAGGGGAGGCCTGGTCTACCCCTTGGGCCGGCAAGGGGAGGC
>NW_027439207.1:1015000-1025000 GCF_964188355.1 Buteo buteo | reverse complement strand
TCTAACCCGGTACAGCGCTGCAGACCTTTCCACCGAGCCCTCCTGCAACCAGGCAAGCCGGGGCAGGCCGGACACCACAGGCCGCCCACGCGTGGCTCATGCCGGCAGAAACAGGACGAGGCGCTGCGGCCTCTCACCTGTGCCATCATCGGGCCCTCGGGGGCTGGGGGAAGCTGCGGCACGCACGAGAACCCCCAGCCGTCTGCATCCGGCTGCCAGCCACCGGGACCGGCTGCCGCTTGCACTCTGCCCAATTCGTGCATGGGCTCCAGCTTAAGGCCGGAGAAAACGCGATGAGGTGCCGCCACCTCTAACCCGGTACAGCGCTGCAGACCTTTCCACCGAGCCCTCCTGCAACCAGGCAAGCCGGGGCAGGCCGGACACCACAGGCCGCCCACGCGTGGCTCATGCCGGCAGAAACAGGACGAGGCGCTGCGGCCTCTCACCTGTGCCATCATCGGGCCCTCGGGGGCTGGGGGGAAGCTGCGGCACGCACGAGAACCCCCAGCCGTCTGCATCCGGCTGCCAGCCACCGGGACCGGCTGCCGCTTGCACTCTGCCCAATTCGTGCATGGGCTCCAGCTTAAGGCCGGAGAAAACGCGATGAGGTGCCGCCACCTCTAACCCGGTACAGCGCTGCAGACCTTTCCACCGAGCCCTCCTGCAACCAGGCAAGCCGGGGCAGGCCGGACACCACAGGCCGCCCACGCGTGGCTCATGCCGGCAAAAACAGGACGAGGCGCTGCGGCCTCTCACCTGTGCCATCATCGGGCCCTCGGGGGCTGGGGGGAAGCTGCGGCACGCACGAGAACCCCCAGCCGTCTGCATCCGGCTGCCAGCCACCGGGACCGGCTGCCGCTCTGCCCGCTCCAGCTTAAGGCCAGAGTCAAAGGACGAGGTGCCGCCACCTCGCCCGCCCATCACCAGGCCCTCAGGAGGCGGCGGCAGCCGCGGCGGGCTGGATGCTCACGGGCAGCTGCCCTCGCATATACCAGCGCTCCACCTTTGCCATCATCGGGCCCTCCGGGGCCGGGGGAAAGCCGAGGCAGGCTCGGCTCCACCCGGTCTTCCAGCGTTCGAGTGCCGGTGGCCGCCGCCGGCCACCGGGCTATGCCCTGCGGAATCCACCTTTGCACCTCTCGCACCACTCGGGTCAACAGCCACCGCCAGCCTGCCAGACCCTCGCAGGCGCCCGGCTGGCTTACTTGGAAAACACCGGGAGAGACCAACCGGCCGAACAGACAGAAAACGAGCCGAACCACCAGGCAAAACCACCACCACAACGGCCGCCCAGCGCTCCACTTCGCCGGCTGAGCCGTAAGCCTTGCAGCCGCTCACTAGCGCTGCTCCGTGCACGAGTCACCACTACCTCCTATAGTACGGGAGATCACGTCCCCGCCCCCGGCCGGCTCCAAGAGTGCCGTCCCTGCCCACCGGGGAGACCCGCCAATGACACCGACTTTTACGATGACGTAACTGGAGGCAGCGAAAAACAGCGACCCCTTGGCCAGCTCCGAGAAAGTGGCGGGGCTATCAGGTCTACCTCCCCGCCCCCGAAATGCGGCTAAGTCCCGCCGGAGCCGGGTAGACCTGGCGGCTCTTTTCACCGGCCGCTGCGGCAGCGACACCCCGCGTCCTCCGGGCGCCGCCGGCGGCCGCGCCGGCCTCCGGAGCCGGGTAGACCTGGCGGCCGCCCGCGGAGCCGGGTAGACCTGGCGGCCCTTTTCACCGGCCGCTGCGGCAGCGACACCCCGCGTCCTCCGGGCGCCGCCGGCGGCCGCGCCGGCCTCCGGAGCCGGGTAGACCTGGCGGCCGCCCGCGGAGCCGGGTAGACCTGGCGGCTCTTTTCACCGGCCGCTGCGGCAGCGACACCCCGCGTCCTCCGGGCGCCGCCGGCGGCCGCGCCGGCCTCCGGAGCCGGGTAGACCTGGCGGCCGCCCGCGGAGCCGGGTAGACCTGGCAGCCCTTTTCACCGGCCGCTGCGGCAGCGACACCCCGCGTCCTCCGGGCGCCGCCGGCGGCCGCGCCGGCCTCCGGAGCCGGGTAGACCTGGCGGCCGCCCGCGGAGCCGGGTAGACCTGGCGGCCCTTTTCACCGGCCGCTGCGGCAGCGACACCCCGCGTCCTCCGGGCGCCGCCGGCGGCCGCGCCGGCCTCCGGAGGCGGGTAGACCTGGCGGCCGCCCGCGGAGCCGGGTAGACCTGGCGGCCCTTTTCACCGGCCGCTGCGGCAGCGACACCCCGCGTCCTCCGGGCGCCGCCGGCGGCCGCGCCGGCCTCCGGAGCCGGGTAGACCTGGCGGCCGCCCGCGGAGCCGGGTAGACCTGGCAGCCGTTCGGTGCCCCTTGGGCGGGGGGGGGCGGGGGGGGCAGGTGCGCCTGTTTTTGGTTCGTTTTTTTCGTTTTTTTTTTTTTTTTTCTTTCTTTTGAGATTTTAGCAAATCTGATTAAAAGGGCCACCCTCTCCCGGTTCTCCCGGACGGCATTTCTTTCCCCCTCCCCTTCCCGAGTTTGAACCACTTCTACACCAAGGGAGCACGTTTAAACGTACTGTCTGATGCAAGAGTTATTTCACCTTTATTGATTCCGGCGGGAAATATTAATACAATATTAACGACAACCAGTTTTCAAAATAATTTTTGTTTCCTGACACACACACACCCCCCCCCCACCCTCGTCGTTCTCATGCACGTGCACGCACCTATTCCGAGCCGGTGGCTGCCAGGCACTTGCCAGCTTCACCACACCAGCCAGCCCCTCTGCTCCGCTGCTGCCCCCCCCCCCCCCCAACCATATTCTGTCGGCGGGGTCCGGGCAGAGGTGGCAGCCCCCGGCACAAACTGCCCGGCTCCCCGGCGCGAGTTCGCTGTTCACTGGGTGCCTTCAGGACTGGTAGCCCCTTGCCAGGTTCAGGTTCGGGTCCCGGCGCTGCTGGGTGCTCGCCGACTTTTGGTTTTGGTTTTTGCGGTCTTGGGCTTTTTTTGGGGGGTTGTTTTTAATTTTTCTCCCCCCCCCCCGCCTGGTTTTTTTTGGTGTTTTTTTGACGTTTTCCTTTTTTTAATAAAATAAATACTTTAAAATACATATCTGCGATCCTGCAGGCACTGCCACCCCCCCCCCCCCCGGTGACACACGCGCGCTCAGAGGCGCGCGCACACACACACACACACACACACACACACAGAACGCGACGCAGGCACACACAGCTACACGCACCCCTGCACGGGTGTGCTCCCCCTCCCTCCCCGCGCTGCAGTCCCGGACCTGCAGGCCAGTAGGTGCAGCCCCCCCCCCCCCCCCTCCCCCGGCCCCACCCGATCACAGACTTTCCGGCGCCCTGGAGACGGGGGGTTGGGGGGCGGGTGGCTGGGTGGGGTGGTCTGCAGCCCGGCAACGGGGCCCCCGGAAACTGTGGTGTTTCCCGCCACGGCAACGGTCTGCTGCTCAGTCGCGGCGGCAGCAGCGGCGGGGAAAGGAGGCTAGAAAAGAGGGGGGGCGAGAGCGGCTGGCGAGCAGGCGGGGAGCCTGGCGCAGAGGTAGGCTGGCGAGGGGGGACGGTGTGTCTTTTCGGAGAAGGCTTCTGTTTGGATCGGTTGGAGTTTTATTTTTTTTACTTCTCTCCCCCGTCCCCGTCCCCGTCCCCGTCCCCGTCCCCGTCCCCGTCCCCCCCCCCCCGGTCGTTTAGTTTTCCCCCCGCGGCGGGGGCGGGCAGGAGTGGAGCAGGGCGAGAGCGGCTGGCGAGCAGGCGGGGAGCCTGGCGCAGAGGCAGGCTGGCGAGGGGGGACGGTGTGTCTTTTCGGAGAAGGCTTCTGTTTGGATCGGTTGGAGTTTTATTTTTTTTACTTCTCTCCCCCGTCCCCGTCCCCGTCCCCGTCCCCCCCCCCCCGGTCGTTTAGTTTTCCCCCCGCGGCGGGGGCGGGCAGGAATGGAGCAGGGCGAGAGCGGCTGGCGAGCAGGCGGGGAGCCTGGCGCAGAGGCAGGCTGGCGAGGGGGGACGGTGTGTCTTTTCGGAGAAGGCTTCTGTTTGGATCGGTTGGAGTTTTATTTTTTTTACTTCTCTCCCCCGTCCCCGTCCCCGTCCCCGTCCCCCCCCCCCCCGGTCGTTTAGTTTTCCCCCCGCGGCGGGGGCGGGCAGGAGTGGAGCAGGGCGAGAGCGGCTGGCGAGCAGGCGGGGAGCCTGGCGCAGAGGCAGGCTGGCGAGGGGGGACGGTGTGTCTTTTCGGAGAAGGCTTCTGTTTGGATCGGTTGGAGTTTTATTTTTTTTACTTCTCTCCCCCGTCCCCGTCCCCGTCCCACCCCCCCGGTCGTTTAGTTTTCCCCCCGCGGCGGGGGCGGGCGGGAGTGGAGCAGGGCGAGTGCGTGGCTGGCTGAGAAAGAAAGGCGGGAGCGGGGCCACGGGTGCGGCAGGATAGGGACTCGGCAGCTGGGGTTTAGAGACGGCAGGGCACCGGGGGGGCTCCCCTCTCCCGCCCGGGCACGGAGCCGGCAGGGACGCCGCAGGGTCCTAAAGTCTCCCGCCTTCCACCACCGGGGGCGGCAAGCCTGGTGGCGGAAGGGGGGAGCAGGGGCAGCCAGGCTCGGCGCGAACTGCGTGGCGGGAGGGCGGGGGGGCGGTGTGTGTGTGCGTGCAGCGGCGGGCCCGGGGTGACGGGGGTGGGGGGTGTCGGCCCGGGGCCCTGTTTCGGGCGGGGGGGGGGGGGGCTGCGCGCGTGTGCGTTTTGAGCGCACGACTGTGAGCGGGGCAGCGGGTGGAGGGTTTGGGCTGGGGGGGGCCGGTTGCGGGGGGGGGGGTGCGCACGTGTGTAGCCCCGTGCGAGTGGGTGCGGTGGCGGGCGGGAGGTGTTTGGGGCGGGGACTCGAATGGGGGGGGGCAGTGCGTGCGTGCGCGTGCGTGTGTCTAAGGGCGGGTGAGCGGCTGCAGCAGCAGGCGGTGGGCGTTCGGGCCGGGGGCCTGTTTTGGCGGGGTGCGGGCGCGCACGCAGGTGGAAATGAGAAAGATTTGTAACGGTGTCGCTAACGCCGCTTTCTCTGTTACAGCCCGGGTGGTCGGCCGCTTCGACGTCCGGCCTGCGCCCGTGCCTGCCTACGGGCGATGCGCTCGGCTCCCGGTCGGACCCGTCCCTGGCAAAGCAGCAGCCGCGTGCCTCGGCCTGGGCAGAGACCTGGGGCTCCAGGGCCCCAGCCAGGGCTGCCGGAGAGGCGCGCCGCGCTTCCGACAGAGGGGCATCAGCGGCTCCGTCGCCGGCGGGATGCGTTCGAGCGGTGAGGAAGGTCCCAGCGGCCTTAGGCGGTGGCGGGGGGCGCGCTCCTTCGGCGACGGGGAGCGGGGGGGAAACGGCCCCGGGGCGGGCCGGTCAGCCGGCACGGCGGCCACGCGAGCTCGTCGTCTCCAAGGATGCTCGGCTAAGTCGGCCTCGGCCACAGGGACCGCTTGTCAGGCAGCCGACTGGCTTTCTTCAGAGGCCTGCGAGACCGCCGTCCCTCGGAGGCCAATGAACAGTTAATGCGCGATAACGCAGGGGCCGGAGAACGCTAACGTTAACCAAGAGCGTCGCAAGGTCCTAAAGGAGTGCCGCAATCAAACTTTAGGAGTCGGTAATTTATAATACTGGTGACTACTAATCGAGTCATATTCAATCCGTGACGATCCGCTGGTAGGTACGTACGTACGTATTCCTTCTCCGGCTATTAACGAAGGGATGCACACCTAGCGTGCGTGAACGAATGAGTTTTGTTATTTAAGGAACTGCCAGAAAGCGTATTACCGCGTAGCGCTAAATCAGTCGGTAGGTGACGCTCCATAAACGATACAATCCAGCATCGCTCGTCAACTGTTAATAACTTCAATCGATGACGATTCATAGCGTATCGATTCTTCTGTATTCGTTTAGGAGCGGATCCCACGCCAACGGTGCCACGCGGTACCCCGACGGCCACCGACTCGTACAGAGACGAGAGAGCAGCGTCGGCGCCTCTTCCCGAAGAAGTCGTTACCGATAAAGTACACCGACTGCGGGTAACGCTTTGCTCTCACGTTTTTGACGCGTGCCTGCCTGCCTGCCTGCCTGCGTGCGCGGTAAAAGACAAGCTGTCAGACACAATAAATTTTAAGAAAGTGGAATCGCGGAGCGGTCTTAATACACTAACCAGGACCGGCCCGTAGCGCGGCCAGGGAATGCAGGCCGACCCTGCAGCGTGGCCAGGTTTACCCGGAGACACAGGTAAGGAGGCCAGGACTACCCCGGAGCATCAGGTAGGGATACCGGGCTGACCCCCAGAGGGTCAGGTAGGGTGGCCGGGCCTACCCCGGAGCGCCTGTAGGGACCGCAGGTGTACCCCGGAGCACCGGTAGGGGTACCGGCACTACCCCGGAGCATGAGGTAGGGGCGCCAGGCCTACCCCGGAGCGTCGGGTAGGGATACCGGGCTGACCCCAGAGAGTCAGGTAGGGTGGCCGGGCCTACCCCGGAGCGCCTGTAGGGACCGCAGGTGTACCCCGGAGCACCGGTAGGGGTACCGGCACTACCCCGGAGGATGAGGTAGGGGCGCCAGGCCTACCCCGGAGCGTCGGGTAGGGATACCGGGCTGACCCCAGAGGGTCAGGTAGGGTGGCCGGGCCTACCCCGGAGCGCCTGTAGGGACCGCAGGTGTACCCCGGAGCACCGGTAGGGGTACCGGCACTACCCCGGAGGATGAGGTAGGGGCGCCAGGCCTACCCCGGAGCGTCGGGTAGGGACACCGGGCTGACCCCAGAGGGTCAGGTAGGGTGGCCGGGCCTACCCCGGAGCGCCTGTAGGGACCGCAGGTGTACCCCGGAGCACCGGTAGGGGTACCGGCACTACCCCGGAGGATGAGGTAGGGGCGCCAGGCCTACCCCGGAGCGTCGGGTAGGGATACCGGGCTGACCCCAGAGGGTCAGGTAGGGTGGCCGGG
This sequence comes from Buteo buteo, assembly GCF_964188355.1. NCBI lineage: Eukaryota > Metazoa > Chordata > Aves > Accipitriformes > Accipitridae > Buteo > Buteo buteo. The sequence goes on along the minus strand of NW_027439207.1, from coordinate 1,018,071 downwards.
CCTACCCCGGAGCGCCTGTAGGGACCGCAGGTGTACCCCGGAGCACCGGCAGGGGTACCGGTACTACCCCGGAGGATGAGGTAGGGGCGCCAGGCCTACCCCGGAGCGTCGGGTAGGGATACCGGGCTGACCCCAGAGGGTCAGGTAGGGTGGCCGGGCCTACCCCGGAGCGCCTGTAGGGACCGCAGGTGTACCCCGGAGCACCGGCAGGGGTACCGGTACTACCCCGGAGGATGAGGTAGGGGCGCCAGGCCTACCCCGGAGCGTCGGGTAGGGATACCGGGCTGACCCCAGAGGGTCAGGTAGGGTGGCCGGGCCTACCCCGGAGCGCCTGTAGGGACCGCAGGTGTACCCCGGAGCACCGGTAGGGGTACCGGCACTACCCCGGAGGATGAGGTAGGGGCGCCAGGCCTACCCCGGAGCGTCGGGTAGGGACACCGGGCTGACCCCGGAGGGTCAGGTAGGGTGGCCGGGCCTACCCCGGAGCGCCTGTAGGGACCGCAGGTGTACCCCGGAGCACCGGCAGGGGTACCGGCACTACCCCAGAGGATGAGGTAGGGGCGCCAGGCCTACCCCGGAGCGTCGGGTAGGGATACCGGGCTGACCCCGGAGGGTCAGGTAGGGTGGCCGGGCCTACCCCGGAGCGCCTGTACGGACCGCAGGTGTACCCCGGAGCACCGGCAGGGGTACCGGCACTACCCCGGAGGATGAGGTAGGGGCGCCAGGCCTACCCCGGAGCGTCGGGTAGGGACACCGGGCTGACCCCAGAGGGTCAGGTAGGGTGGCCGGGCCTACCCCGGAGCGCCTGTAGGGACAGCAGGTGTACCCCGGAGCACCGGTAGGGGTACGGGTACTACCCCGGAGGATGAGGTAGGGGCGCCAGGCCTACCCCGGAGCGTCGGGTAGGGATACCGGGCTGACCCCAGAGGGTCAGGTAGGGTGGCCGGGCCTACCCCGGAGCGCCTGTAGGGACCGCAGGTGTACCCCGGAGCACCGGCAGGGGTACCGGTACTACCCCGGAGGATGAGGTAGGGGCGCCAGGCCTACCCCGGAGCGTCGGGTAGGGATACCGGGCTGACCCCAGAGGGTCAGGTAGGGTGGCCGGGCCTACCCCGGAGCGCCTGTAGGGACCGCAGGTGTACCCCGGAGCACCGGTAGGGGTACCGGCACTACCCCGGAGGATGAGGTAGGGGCGCCAGGCCTACCCCGGAGCGTCGGGTAGGGACACCGGGCTGACCCCGGAGGGTCAGGTAGGGTGGCCGGGCCTACCCCGGAGCGCCTGTAGGGACCGCAGGTGTACCCCGGAGCACCGGCAGGGGTACCGGCACTACCCCAGAGGATGAGGTAGGGGCGCCAGGCCTACCCCGGAGCGTCGGGTAGGGATACCGGGCTGACCCCGGAGGGTCAGGTAGGGTGGCCGGGCCTACCCCGGAGCGCCTGTACGGACCGCAGGTGTACCCCGGAGCACCGGCAGGGGTACCGGCACTACCCCGGAGGATGAGGTAGGGGCGCCAGGCCTACCCCGGAGCGTCGGGTAGGGACACCGGGCTGACCCCAGAGGGTCAGGTAGGGTGGCCGGGCCTACCCCGGAGCGCCTGTAGGGACAGCAGGTGTACCCCGGAGCACCGGTAGGGGTACGGGTACTACCCCGGAGGATGAGGTAGGGGCGCCAGGCCTACCCTGGAGCGTCGGGTAGGGACACCGGGCTGACCCCAGAGGGTCAGGTAGGGTGGCCGGGCCTACCCCGGAGCGCCTGTAGGGACAGCAGGTGTATCCCGGAGCACCGGTAGGGGTACGGGTACTACCCCGGAGGATGAGGTAGGGGCGTCAGGCCTACCCCGGAGTGTCGGGTAGGGATACCGGGCTGACCCCAGAGGGTCAGGTAGGGTGGCCGGGCCTACCCCGGAGCGCCTGTAGGGACAGCAGGTGTATCCCGGAGCACCGGTAGGGGTACCGGCACTACCCCGGAGGATGAGGTAGGGGCGTCAGGCCTACCCCGGAGCGTCGGGTAGGGATACCGGGCTGACCCCAGAGGGTCAGGTAGGGTGGCCGGGCCTACCCCGGAGCGCCTGTAGGGACCGCAGGTGTACCCCGGAGCACCGGTAGGGGTACCGGTACTACCCCGGAGGATGAGGAAGGGGCGCCAGGCCTACCCCGGAGCGTCGGGTAGGGACACCGGGCTGACCCCAGAGGGTCAGGTAGGGTGGCCGGGCCTACCCCGGAGCGCCTGTAGGGACCGCAGGTGTACCCCGGAGCACCGGTAGGGGTACCGGTACTACCCCGGAGCATGAGGTAGGGGCGCCAGGCCTACCCCGGAGCGTCGGGTAGGGATACCGGGCTGACCCCAGAGGGTCAGGTAGGGTGGCCGGGCCTACCCCGGAGCGCCTGCAGGGACAGCAGGTGTACCCCGGAGCACCGGCAGGGGTACCGGTACTACCCCGGAGCATGAGGTAGGGGCGCCAGGCGTACCCCGGAGCGCCTGTAGGGACAGCAGGTGTATCCCGGAGCACCGGTAGGGGTACGGGTACTACCCCGGAGGATGAGGTAGGGGCGTCAGGCCTACCCCGGAGTGTCGGGTAGGGATACCGGGCTGACCCCAGAGGGTCAGGTAGGGTGGCCGGGCCTACCCCGGAGCGCCTGTAGGGACAGCAGGTGTATCCCGGAGCACCGGTAGGGGTACCGGCACTACCCCGGAGGATGAGGTAGGGGCGTCAGGCCTACCCCGGAGCGTCGGGTAGGGATACCGGGCTGACCCCAGAGGGTCAGGTAGGGTGGCCGGGCCTACCCCGGAGCGCCTGTAGGGACCGCAGGTGTACCCCGGAGCACCGGTAGGGGTACCGGTACTACCCCGGAGGATGAGGAAGGGGCGCCAGGCCTACCCCGGAGCGTCGGGTAGGGACACCGGGCTGACCCCAGAGGGTCAGGTAGGGTGGCCGGGCCTACCCCGGAGCGCCTGTAGGGACCGCAGGTGTACCCCGGAGCACCGGTAGGGGTACCGGTACTACCCCGGAGCATGAGGTAGGGGCGCCAGGCCTACCCCGGAGCGTCGGGTAGGGATACCGGGCTGACCC
>NW_027439207.1:985000-997500 GCF_964188355.1 Buteo buteo | reverse complement strand
CGGACCGAGGCCAGCACCGGCGCCTCGCGTGTTTCAGGACACCTGAGGGCTCGCGGGGCCACGCGGCCGTCACACAGCCCGGTTCAGTAAAGAAGCCCGAGGAACCCCGCTGAGCAGGGGAGGACGACACTGCCGCCATCGCGGCCCCCTTCGCTCGGGGGGGGTGCAGGACACCACTTCGCATGCAACGGGAAGCGAATTGGAAAGGAGACCACCCTGCCTGAACACCGGACACTGCCGTGACTCCCTATTACGGGGAGCACAGAAGAGCCGGCCCGCCGAGGGCCCTCTCCGACGCGACCCGAAAGGCCTCATCGATCAGTAAGGGAAGGGAACGGAGGAAGGAGCGGAGGCCCCACGGCCACGAGTCCTGGGACAGCGACGGCCACTCGCACCCATCGCCAACCGGGGGCGGACGGCAGGTGCGGGGGCTCTGCGTGCGAGTGAGAGGGCAACGTCTGCGGAGAGGTGCAACGCCGGCCTGAACACCGGCAGAGCCGGCCCGCCGGGAAGCCCCTCCGACGCGCCCTAAACGCCTCATCGATCAGTAAGGGAAGGGAAAGGAGGAAGGAGCGGAGGCCCCACGGCCACGAGTCCTGGGACAGCGACGGCCACTCGCACCCATCGCCAACCGGGGGCGGACGGCAGGTGCGGGGGCTCTGCGTGCGAGTGAGAGGGCAACGTCTGCGGAGAGGTGCAACGCCGGCCTGAACACCGGCAGAGCCGGCCCGCCGGGAAGCCCCTCCGACGCGCCCTAAACGCCTCATCGATCAGTAAGGGAAGGGAACGGAGGAAGGAGCGGAGGCCCCACGGCCACGAGTCCTGGGACAGCGACGGCCACTCGCACCCGTCGCCAACCGGGGGCGGACGGCAGGTGCGGGGGCTCTGCGTGCGAGTGAGGGCAACGCCTGCGAGAGGTGCTCCAACGGCCTGAACACCGGCAGAGCCGGCCCGCCGTGGAGGCTCTCCGACGCACCCGAGGACGCCTCAGCGGGCGCTGCCTGTGGGTCTGGATCAGTCAAATCGTGGAGCGGGAGGTGCCACGGGCCACCCGGCTCCAGACAACGATTCCCTTGAGGAAGGTAACGGGACCGGGGGATGGCCACAGCAGGCTCAACTCCCCCAGCTCCTCCAGCGTTCGAGTGCCGGCAACCGCCACCGGCTGCCGGTCTTTGCCCGCCCCACAGGCAACCGCTTGCCGTCGGGGAAAAAAAAGGCACCTGGACCCATGCCGCGCACGGGTGTTCGGGGCCTGGGGGAATGCCACAGAAGCGAGACAACCCCAGCCGCCTGCGTTCGACTTGCCAGCCACCAGGTACAGCCGCACTTTTCTTCCCGCTTCGCGGGCTCCAGCTTAAGGCCGGAGAAAACGCGATGAGGTGCCGCCACCTCTAACCCGGTACAGCGCTGCAGACCTTTCCACCGAGCCCTCCTGCAACCAGGCAAGCCGGGGCAGGCCGGACACCACAGGCCGCCCACGCGTGGCTCATGCCGGCAGAAACAGGACGAGGCGCTGCGGCCTCTCACCTGTGCCATCATCGGGCCCTCGGGGGCTGGGGGAAGCTGCGGCACGCACGAGAACCCCCAGCCGTCTGCATCCGGCTGCCAGCCACCGGGACCGGCTGCCGCTTGCACTCTGCCCAATTCGTGCATGGGCTCCAGCTTAAGGCCGGAGAAAACGCGATGAGGTGCCGCCACCTCTAACCCGGTACAGCGCTGCAGACCTTTCCACCGAGCCCTCCTGCAACCAGGCAAGCCGGGGCAGGCCGGACACCACAGGCCGCCCACGCGTGGCTCATGCCGGCAGAAACAGGACGAGGCGCTGCGGCCTCTCACCTGTGCCATCATCGGGCCCTCGGGGGCTGGGGGGAAGCTGCGGCACGCACGAGAACCCCCAGCCGTCTGCATCCGGCTGCCAGCCACCGGGACCGGCTGCCGCTTGCACTCTGCCCAATTCGTGCATGGGCTCCAGCTTAAGGCCGGAGAAAACGCGATGAGGTGCCGCCACCTCTAACCCGGTACAGCGCTGCAGACCTTTCCACCGAGCCCTCCTGCAACCAGGCAAGCCGGGGCAGGCCGGACACCACAGGCCGCCCACGCGTGGCTCATGCCGGCAAAAACAGGACGAGGCGCTGCGGCCTCTCACCTGTGCCATCATCGGGCCCTCGGGGGCTGGGGGGAAGCTGCGGCACGCACGAGAACCCCCAGCCGTCTGCATCCGGCTGCCAGCCACCGGGACCGGCTGCCGCTCTGCCCGCTCCAGCTTAAGGCCAGAGTCAAAGGACGAGGTGCCGCCACCTCGCCCGCCCATCACCAGGCCCTCAGGAGGCGGCGGCAGCCGCGGCGGGCTGGATGCTCACGGGCAGCTGCCCTCGCATATACCAGCGCTCCACCTTTGCCATCATCGGGCCCTCCGGGGCCGGGGGAAAGCCGAGGCAGGCTCGGCTCCACCCGGTCTTCCAGCGTTCGAGTGCCGGTGGCCGCCGCCGGCCACCGGGCTATGCCCTGCGGAATCCACCTTTGCACCTCTCGCACCACTCGGGTCAACAGCCACCGCCAGCCTGCCAGACCCTCGCAGGCGCCCGGCTGGCTTACTTGGAAAACACCGGGAGAGACCAACCGGCCGAACAGACAGAAAACGAGCCGAACCACCAGGCAAAACCACCACCACAACGGCCGCCCAGCGCTCCACTTCGCCGGCTGAGCCGTAAGCCTTGCAGCCGCTCACTAGCGCTGCTCCGTGCACGAGTCACCACTACCTCCTATAGTACGGGAGATCACGTCCCCGCCCCCGGCCGGCTCCAAGAGTGCCGTCCCTGCCCACCGGGGAGACCCGCCAATGACACCGACTTTTACGATGACGTAACTGGAGGCAGCGAAAAACAGCGACCCCTTGGCCAGCTCCGAGAAAGTGGCGGGGCTATCAGGTCTACCTCCCCGCCCCCGAAATGCGGCTAAGTCCCGCCGGAGCCGGGTAGACCTGGCGGCTCTTTTCACCGGCCGCTGCGGCAGCGACACCCCGCGTCCTCCGGGCGCCGCCGGCGGCCGCGCCGGCCTCCGGAGCCGGGTAGACCTGGCGGCCGCCCGCGGAGCCGGGTAGACCTGGCGGCCCTTTTCACCGGCCGCTGCGGCAGCGACACCCCGCGTCCTCCGGGCGCCGCCGGCGGCCGCGCCGGCCTCCGGAGCCGGGTAGACCTGGCGGCCGCCCGCGGAGCCGGGTAGACCTGGCGGCTCTTTTCACCGGCCGCTGCGGCAGCGACACCCCGCGTCCTCCGGGCGCCGCCGGCGGCCGCGCCGGCCTCCGGAGCCGGGTAGACCTGGCGGCCGCCCGCGGAGCCGGGTAGACCTGGCAGCCCTTTTCACCGGCCGCTGCGGCAGCGACACCCCGCGTCCTCCGGGCGCCGCCGGCGGCCGCGCCGGCCTCCGGAGCCGGGTAGACCTGGCGGCCGCCCGCGGAGCCGGGTAGACCTGGCGGCCCTTTTCACCGGCCGCTGCGGCAGCGACACCCCGCGTCCTCCGGGCGCCGCCGGCGGCCGCGCCGGCCTCCGGAGGCGGGTAGACCTGGCGGCCGCCCGCGGAGCCGGGTAGACCTGGCGGCCCTTTTCACCGGCCGCTGCGGCAGCGACACCCCGCGTCCTCCGGGCGCCGCCGGCGGCCGCGCCGGCCTCCGGAGCCGGGTAGACCTGGCGGCCGCCCGCGGAGCCGGGTAGACCTGGCAGCCGTTCGGTGCCCCTTGGGCGGGGGGGGGCGGGGGGGGCAGGTGCGCCTGTTTTTGGTTCGTTTTTTTCGTTTTTTTTTTTTTTTTTCTTTCTTTTGAGATTTTAGCAAATCTGATTAAAAGGGCCACCCTCTCCCGGTTCTCCCGGACGGCATTTCTTTCCCCCTCCCCTTCCCGAGTTTGAACCACTTCTACACCAAGGGAGCACGTTTAAACGTACTGTCTGATGCAAGAGTTATTTCACCTTTATTGATTCCGGCGGGAAATATTAATACAATATTAACGACAACCAGTTTTCAAAATAATTTTTGTTTCCTGACACACACACACCCCCCCCCCACCCTCGTCGTTCTCATGCACGTGCACGCACCTATTCCGAGCCGGTGGCTGCCAGGCACTTGCCAGCTTCACCACACCAGCCAGCCCCTCTGCTCCGCTGCTGCCCCCCCCCCCCCCCAACCATATTCTGTCGGCGGGGTCCGGGCAGAGGTGGCAGCCCCCGGCACAAACTGCCCGGCTCCCCGGCGCGAGTTCGCTGTTCACTGGGTGCCTTCAGGACTGGTAGCCCCTTGCCAGGTTCAGGTTCGGGTCCCGGCGCTGCTGGGTGCTCGCCGACTTTTGGTTTTGGTTTTTGCGGTCTTGGGCTTTTTTTGGGGGGTTGTTTTTAATTTTTCTCCCCCCCCCCCGCCTGGTTTTTTTTGGTGTTTTTTTGACGTTTTCCTTTTTTTAATAAAATAAATACTTTAAAATACATATCTGCGATCCTGCAGGCACTGCCACCCCCCCCCCCCCCGGTGACACACGCGCGCTCAGAGGCGCGCGCACACACACACACACACACACACACACACAGAACGCGACGCAGGCACACACAGCTACACGCACCCCTGCACGGGTGTGCTCCCCCTCCCTCCCCGCGCTGCAGTCCCGGACCTGCAGGCCAGTAGGTGCAGCCCCCCCCCCCCCCCCTCCCCCGGCCCCACCCGATCACAGACTTTCCGGCGCCCTGGAGACGGGGGGTTGGGGGGCGGGTGGCTGGGTGGGGTGGTCTGCAGCCCGGCAACGGGGCCCCCGGAAACTGTGGTGTTTCCCGCCACGGCAACGGTCTGCTGCTCAGTCGCGGCGGCAGCAGCGGCGGGGAAAGGAGGCTAGAAAAGAGGGGGGGCGAGAGCGGCTGGCGAGCAGGCGGGGAGCCTGGCGCAGAGGTAGGCTGGCGAGGGGGGACGGTGTGTCTTTTCGGAGAAGGCTTCTGTTTGGATCGGTTGGAGTTTTATTTTTTTTACTTCTCTCCCCCGTCCCCGTCCCCGTCCCCGTCCCCGTCCCCGTCCCCGTCCCCCCCCCCCCGGTCGTTTAGTTTTCCCCCCGCGGCGGGGGCGGGCAGGAGTGGAGCAGGGCGAGAGCGGCTGGCGAGCAGGCGGGGAGCCTGGCGCAGAGGCAGGCTGGCGAGGGGGGACGGTGTGTCTTTTCGGAGAAGGCTTCTGTTTGGATCGGTTGGAGTTTTATTTTTTTTACTTCTCTCCCCCGTCCCCGTCCCCGTCCCCGTCCCCCCCCCCCCGGTCGTTTAGTTTTCCCCCCGCGGCGGGGGCGGGCAGGAATGGAGCAGGGCGAGAGCGGCTGGCGAGCAGGCGGGGAGCCTGGCGCAGAGGCAGGCTGGCGAGGGGGGACGGTGTGTCTTTTCGGAGAAGGCTTCTGTTTGGATCGGTTGGAGTTTTATTTTTTTTACTTCTCTCCCCCGTCCCCGTCCCCGTCCCCGTCCCCCCCCCCCCCGGTCGTTTAGTTTTCCCCCCGCGGCGGGGGCGGGCAGGAGTGGAGCAGGGCGAGAGCGGCTGGCGAGCAGGCGGGGAGCCTGGCGCAGAGGCAGGCTGGCGAGGGGGGACGGTGTGTCTTTTCGGAGAAGGCTTCTGTTTGGATCGGTTGGAGTTTTATTTTTTTTACTTCTCTCCCCCGTCCCCGTCCCCGTCCCACCCCCCCGGTCGTTTAGTTTTCCCCCCGCGGCGGGGGCGGGCGGGAGTGGAGCAGGGCGAGTGCGTGGCTGGCTGAGAAAGAAAGGCGGGAGCGGGGCCACGGGTGCGGCAGGATAGGGACTCGGCAGCTGGGGTTTAGAGACGGCAGGGCACCGGGGGGGCTCCCCTCTCCCGCCCGGGCACGGAGCCGGCAGGGACGCCGCAGGGTCCTAAAGTCTCCCGCCTTCCACCACCGGGGGCGGCAAGCCTGGTGGCGGAAGGGGGGAGCAGGGGCAGCCAGGCTCGGCGCGAACTGCGTGGCGGGAGGGCGGGGGGGCGGTGTGTGTGTGCGTGCAGCGGCGGGCCCGGGGTGACGGGGGTGGGGGGTGTCGGCCCGGGGCCCTGTTTCGGGCGGGGGGGGGGGGGGCTGCGCGCGTGTGCGTTTTGAGCGCACGACTGTGAGCGGGGCAGCGGGTGGAGGGTTTGGGCTGGGGGGGGCCGGTTGCGGGGGGGGGGGTGCGCACGTGTGTAGCCCCGTGCGAGTGGGTGCGGTGGCGGGCGGGAGGTGTTTGGGGCGGGGACTCGAATGGGGGGGGGCAGTGCGTGCGTGCGCGTGCGTGTGTCTAAGGGCGGGTGAGCGGCTGCAGCAGCAGGCGGTGGGCGTTCGGGCCGGGGGCCTGTTTTGGCGGGGTGCGGGCGCGCACGCAGGTGGAAATGAGAAAGATTTGTAACGGTGTCGCTAACGCCGCTTTCTCTGTTACAGCCCGGGTGGTCGGCCGCTTCGACGTCCGGCCTGCGCCCGTGCCTGCCTACGGGCGATGCGCTCGGCTCCCGGTCGGACCCGTCCCTGGCAAAGCAGCAGCCGCGTGCCTCGGCCTGGGCAGAGACCTGGGGCTCCAGGGCCCCAGCCAGGGCTGCCGGAGAGGCGCGCCGCGCTTCCGACAGAGGGGCATCAGCGGCTCCGTCGCCGGCGGGATGCGTTCGAGCGGTGAGGAAGGTCCCAGCGGCCTTAGGCGGTGGCGGGGGGCGCGCTCCTTCGGCGACGGGGAGCGGGGGGGAAACGGCCCCGGGGCGGGCCGGTCAGCCGGCACGGCGGCCACGCGAGCTCGTCGTCTCCAAGGATGCTCGGCTAAGTCGGCCTCGGCCACAGGGACCGCTTGTCAGGCAGCCGACTGGCTTTCTTCAGAGGCCTGCGAGACCGCCGTCCCTCGGAGGCCAATGAACAGTTAATGCGCGATAACGCAGGGGCCGGAGAACGCTAACGTTAACCAAGAGCGTCGCAAGGTCCTAAAGGAGTGCCGCAATCAAACTTTAGGAGTCGGTAATTTATAATACTGGTGACTACTAATCGAGTCATATTCAATCCGTGACGATCCGCTGGTAGGTACGTACGTACGTATTCCTTCTCCGGCTATTAACGAAGGGATGCACACCTAGCGTGCGTGAACGAATGAGTTTTGTTATTTAAGGAACTGCCAGAAAGCGTATTACCGCGTAGCGCTAAATCAGTCGGTAGGTGACGCTCCATAAACGATACAATCCAGCATCGCTCGTCAACTGTTAATAACTTCAATCGATGACGATTCATAGCGTATCGATTCTTCTGTATTCGTTTAGGAGCGGATCCCACGCCAACGGTGCCACGCGGTACCCCGACGGCCACCGACTCGTACAGAGACGAGAGAGCAGCGTCGGCGCCTCTTCCCGAAGAAGTCGTTACCGATAAAGTACACCGACTGCGGGTAACGCTTTGCTCTCACGTTTTTGACGCGTGCCTGCCTGCCTGCCTGCCTGCGTGCGCGGTAAAAGACAAGCTGTCAGACACAATAAATTTTAAGAAAGTGGAATCGCGGAGCGGTCTTAATACACTAACCAGGACCGGCCCGTAGCGCGGCCAGGGAATGCAGGCCGACCCTGCAGCGTGGCCAGGTTTACCCGGAGACACAGGTAAGGAGGCCAGGACTACCCCGGAGCATCAGGTAGGGATACCGGGCTGACCCCCAGAGGGTCAGGTAGGGTGGCCGGGCCTACCCCGGAGCGCCTGTAGGGACCGCAGGTGTACCCCGGAGCACCGGTAGGGGTACCGGCACTACCCCGGAGCATGAGGTAGGGGCGCCAGGCCTACCCCGGAGCGTCGGGTAGGGATACCGGGCTGACCCCAGAGAGTCAGGTAGGGTGGCCGGGCCTACCCCGGAGCGCCTGTAGGGACCGCAGGTGTACCCCGGAGCACCGGTAGGGGTACCGGCACTACCCCGGAGGATGAGGTAGGGGCGCCAGGCCTACCCCGGAGCGTCGGGTAGGGATACCGGGCTGACCCCAGAGGGTCAGGTAGGGTGGCCGGGCCTACCCCGGAGCGCCTGTAGGGACCGCAGGTGTACCCCGGAGCACCGGTAGGGGTACCGGCACTACCCCGGAGGATGAGGTAGGGGCGCCAGGCCTACCCCGGAGCGTCGGGTAGGGACACCGGGCTGACCCCAGAGGGTCAGGTAGGGTGGCCGGGCCTACCCCGGAGCGCCTGTAGGGACCGCAGGTGTACCCCGGAGCACCGGTAGGGGTACCGGCACTACCCCGGAGGATGAGGTAGGGGCGCCAGGCCTACCCCGGAGCGTCGGGTAGGGATACCGGGCTGACCCCAGAGGGTCAGGTAGGGTGGCCGGGCCTACCCCGGAGCGCCTGTAGGGACCGCAGGTGTACCCCGGAGCACCGGCAGGGGTACCGGTACTACCCCGGAGGATGAGGTAGGGGCGCCAGGCCTACCCCGGAGCGTCGGGTAGGGATACCGGGCTGACCCCAGAGGGTCAGGTAGGGTGGCCGGGCCTACCCCGGAGCGCCTGTAGGGACCGCAGGTGTACCCCGGAGCACCGGCAGGGGTACCGGTACTACCCCGGAGGATGAGGTAGGGGCGCCAGGCCTACCCCGGAGCGTCGGGTAGGGATACCGGGCTGACCCCAGAGGGTCAGGTAGGGTGGCCGGGCCTACCCCGGAGCGCCTGTAGGGACCGCAGGTGTACCCCGGAGCACCGGTAGGGGTACCGGCACTACCCCGGAGGATGAGGTAGGGGCGCCAGGCCTACCCCGGAGCGTCGGGTAGGGACACCGGGCTGACCCCGGAGGGTCAGGTAGGGTGGCCGGGCCTACCCCGGAGCGCCTGTAGGGACCGCAGGTGTACCCCGGAGCACCGGCAGGGGTACCGGCACTACCCCAGAGGATGAGGTAGGGGCGCCAGGCCTACCCCGGAGCGTCGGGTAGGGATACCGGGCTGACCCCGGAGGGTCAGGTAGGGTGGCCGGGCCTACCCCGGAGCGCCTGTACGGACCGCAGGTGTACCCCGGAGCACCGGCAGGGGTACCGGCACTACCCCGGAGGATGAGGTAGGGGCGCCAGGCCTACCCCGGAGCGTCGGGTAGGGACACCGGGCTGACCCCAGAGGGTCAGGTAGGGTGGCCGGGCCTACCCCGGAGCGCCTGTAGGGACAGCAGGTGTACCCCGGAGCACCGGTAGGGGTACGGGTACTACCCCGGAGGATGAGGTAGGGGCGCCAGGCCTACCCCGGAGCGTCGGGTAGGGATACCGGGCTGACCCCAGAGGGTCAGGTAGGGTGGCCGGGCCTACCCCGGAGCGCCTGTAGGGACCGCAGGTGTACCCCGGAGCACCGGCAGGGGTACCGGTACTACCCCGGAGGATGAGGTAGGGGCGCCAGGCCTACCCCGGAGCGTCGGGTAGGGATACCGGGCTGACCCCAGAGGGTCAGGTAGGGTGGCCGGGCCTACCCCGGAGCGCCTGTAGGGACCGCAGGTGTACCCCGGAGCACCGGTAGGGGTACCGGCACTACCCCGGAGGATGAGGTAGGGGCGCCAGGCCTACCCCGGAGCGTCGGGTAGGGACACCGGGCTGACCCCGGAGGGTCAGGTAGGGTGGCCGGGCCTACCCCGGAGCGCCTGTAGGGACCGCAGGTGTACCCCGGAGCACCGGCAGGGGTACCGGCACTACCCCAGAGGATGAGGTAGGGGCGCCAGGCCTACCCCGGAGCGTCGGGTAGGGATACCGGGCTGACCCCGGAGGGTCAGGTAGGGTGGCCGGGCCTACCCCGGAGCGCCTGTACGGACCGCAGGTGTACCCCGGAGCACCGGCAGGGGTACCGGCACTACCCCGGAGGATGAGGTAGGGGCGCCAGGCCTACCCCGGAGCGTCGGGTAGGGACACCGGGCTGACCCCAGAGGGTCAGGTAGGGTGGCCGGGCCTACCCCGGAGCGCCTGTAGGGACAGCAGGTGTACCCCGGAGCACCGGTAGGGGTACGGGTACTACCCCGGAGGATGAGGTAGGGGCGCCAGGCCTACCCTGGAGCGTCGGGTAGGGACACCGGGCTGACCCCAGAGGGTCAGGTAGGGTGGCCGGGCCTACCCCGGAGCGCCTGTAGGGACAGCAGGTGTATCCCGGAGCACCGGTAGGGGTACGGGTACTACCCCGGAGGATGAGGTAGGGGCGTCAGGCCTACCCCGGAGTGTCGGGTAGGGATACCGGGCTGACCCCAGAGGGTCAGGTAGGGTGGCCGGGCCTACCCCGGAGCGCCTGTAGGGACAGCAGGTGTATCCCGGAGCACCGGTAGGGGTACCGGCACTACCCCGGAGGATGAGGTAGGGGCGTCAGGCCTACCCCGGAGCGTCGGGTAGGGATACCGGGCTGACCCCAGAGGGTCAGGTAGGGTGGCCGGGCCTACCCCGGAGCGCCTGTAGGGACCGCAGGTGTACCCCGGAGCACCGGTAGGGGTACCGGTACTACCCCGGAGGATGAGGAAGGGGCGCCAGGCCTACCCCGGAGCGTCGGGTAGGGACACCGGGCTGACCCCAGAGGGTCAGGTAGGGTGGCCGGGCCTACCCCGGAGCGCCTGTAGGGACCGCAGGTGTACCCCGGAGCACCGGTAGGGGTACCGGTACTACCCCGGAGCATGAGGTAGGGGCGCCAGGCCTACCCCGGAGCGTCGGGTAGGGATACCGGGCTGACCCCAGAGGGTCAGGTAGGGTGGCCGGGCCTACCCCGGAGCGCCTGCAGGGACAGCAGGTGTACCCCGGAGCACCGGCAGGGGTACCGGTACTACCCCGGAGCATGAGGTAGGGGCGCCAGGCGTACCCCGGAGCGCCTGTAGGGACAGCAGGTGTATCCCGGAGCACCGGTAGGGGTACGGGTACTACCCCGGAGGATGAGGTAGGGGCGTCAGGCCTACCCCGGAGTGTCGGGTAGGGATACCGGGCTGACCCCAGAGGGTCAGGTAGGGTGGCCGGGCCTACCCCGGAGCGCCTGTAGGGACAGCAGGTGTATCCCGGAGCACCGGTAGGGGTACCGGCACTACCCCGGAGGATGAGGTAGGGGCGTCAGGCCTACCCCGGAGCGTCGGGTAGGGATACCGGGCTGACCCCAGAGGGTCAGGTAGGGTGGCCGGGCCTACCCCGGAGCGCCTGTAGGGACCGCAGGTGTACCCCGGAGCACCGGTAGGGGTACCGGTACTACCCCGGAGGATGAGGAAGGGGCGCCAGGCCTACCCCGGAGCGTCGGGTAGGGACACCGGGCTGACCCCAGAGGGTCAGGTAGGGTGGCCGGGCCTACCCCGGAGCGCCTGTAGGGACCGCAGGTGTACCCCGGAGCACCGGTAGGGGTACCGGTACTACCCCGGAGCATGAGGTAGGGGCGCCAGGCCTACCCCGGAGCGTCGGGTAGGGATACCGGGCTGACCCCAGAGGGTCAGGTAGGGTGGCCGGGCCTACCCCGGAGCGCCTGCAGGGACAGCAGGTGTACCCCGGAGCACCGGCAGGGGTACCGGTACTACCCCGGAGCATGAGGTAGGGGCGCCAGGCGTACCCCGGAGCGTCGGGTAGGGACACCGGGCTGACCCCAGAGGGTCAGGTAGGGTGGCCGGGACTACCCCGGAGCGCCTGTAGGGACAGCAGGGGTATCCCGGAGCACCGGTAGGGGTACGGGTACTACCCCGGAGGATGAGGTAGGGGCGTCAGGCCTACCCCGGAGCGTCGGGTAGGGATACCGGGCTGACCCCAGAGGGTCAGGTAGGGTGGCCGGGCCTACCCTGGAGGGTCAGGATGGGGGGCCGGGATCCATCGCCGCGTGCCCGTAGGGACAGCAGGTAGAACTCCGGCGCATCACAAAGGGTTCCGCCACGGGCCCAAAGTACTGGTGGGGGAACGGGTTCTATCCCGGAACGTCGCCTGGGGACACCGGGCGTAAGGCGGAGGGTCGGGTACGAAGGCTGGGTCTAAACTCGCGCGCCCGTAGGGACAGCAGTTTTTCCCCCGGCGTACCGGGCGGGGGTACCGGTACTGCCCCGGAGTACTGACGGGGGTACACGGGTACTGCCCCGGAGTACCGGGCGGGGGTATACGGGTACTACCCCGGAGTACCGGGCGGGCTCACGGGTACTGCCCCGGAGTACCGGGCGGGGGTACCGGTACTGCCCCGGAGTACCGGGCGGGGGCATACGGGTACTGCCCCGGAGTACCGGGCGGGGGTATACGGGTACTACCCCGGAGTACCGGGCGGGGGCAGGGGTACTGCCCCGGAGTACCGGGCGGGGGTACCGGTACGACACCAGAGCGCTGGGAAGCAACGCCAGGCCTACCCCGGAGTATCAGGTAGGGATACCGGGCCTACCCTGGAGGGTCAGGATGGGGGGCCGGGATCTAACACCGCGCGCCCGTAGGGACAGCAGGCGGAACTCTGGCGCGTCACAAAGGGTTCCGCCACGGGCCCAGAGTACTGGTGGGGGAACGGGTTCTATCCCGGATCGTCGCCTAGGGAGACCGGGCCTAAGGAGGAGGGTCGGGTAGGAAGGG
>NW_027439207.1:960000-972500 GCF_964188355.1 Buteo buteo | reverse complement strand
TTTTCCCCGTTTCCTTGGCTCAGCCGCCCCACCGCCCAGCGCTGCTCACGGCCGGCACCTGCGGGTACCCGGACCGAGGCCAGCACCGGCGCCTCGCGTGTTTCAGGACACCTGAGGGCTCGCGGGGCCACGCGGCCGTCACACAGCCCGGTTCAGTAAAGAAGCCCGAGGAACCCCGCTGAGCAGGGGAGGACGACACTGCCGCCATCGCGGCCCCCTTCGCTCGGGGGGGGTGCAGGACACCACTTCGCATGCAACGGGAAGCGAATTGGAAAGGAGACCACCCTGCCTGAACACCGGACACTGCCGTGACTCCCTATTACGGGGAGCACAGAAGAGCCGGCCCGCCGAGGGCCCTCTCCGACGCGACCCGAAAGGCCTCATCGATCAGTAAGGGAAGGGAACGGAGGAAGGAGCGGAGGCCCCACGGCCACGAGTCCTGGGACAGCGACGGCCACTCGCACCCATCGCCAACCGGGGGCGGACGGCAGGTGCGGGGGCTCTGCGTGCGAGTGAGAGGGCAACGTCTGCGGAGAGGTGCAACGCCGGCCTGAACACCGGCAGAGCCGGCCCGCCGGGAAGCCCCTCCGACGCGCCCTAAACGCCTCATCGATCAGTAAGGGAAGGGAAAGGAGGAAGGAGCGGAGGCCCCACGGCCACGAGTCCTGGGACAGCGACGGCCACTCGCACCCATCGCCAACCGGGGGCGGACGGCAGGTGCGGGGGCTCTGCGTGCGAGTGAGAGGGCAACGTCTGCGGAGAGGTGCAACGCCGGCCTGAACACCGGCAGAGCCGGCCCGCCGGGAAGCCCCTCCGACGCGCCCTAAACGCCTCATCGATCAGTAAGGGAAGGGAACAGAGGAAGGAGCGGAGGCCCCACGGCCACGAGTCCTGGGACAGCGACGGCCACTCGCACCCGTCGCCAACCGGGGGCGGACGGCAGGTGCGGGGGCTCTGCGTGCGAGTGAGGGCAACGCCTGCGAGAGGTGCTCCAACGGCCTGAACACCGGCAGAGCCGGCCCGCCGTGGAGGCTCTCCGACGCACCCGAGGACGCCTCAGCGGGCGCTGCCTGTGGGTCTGGATCAGTCAAATCGTGGAGCGGGAGGTGCCACGGGCCACCCGGCTCCAGACAACGATTCCCTTGAGGAAGGTAACGGGACCGGGGGATGGCCACAGCAGGCTCAACTCCCCCAGCTCCTCCAGCGTTCGAGTGCCGGCAACCGCCACCGGCTGCCGGTCTTTGCCCGCCCCACAGGCAACCGCTTGCCGTCGGGGAAAAAAAAGGCACCTGGACCCATGCCGCGCACGGGTGTTCGGGGCCTGGGGGAATGCCACAGAAGCGAGACAACCCCAGCCGCCTGCGTTCGACTTGCCAGCCACCAGGTACAGCCGCACTTTTCTTCCCGCTTCGCGGGCTCCAGCTTAAGGCCGGAGAAAACGCGATGAGGTGCCGCCACCTCTAACCCGGTACAGCGCTGCAGACCTTTCCACCGAGCCCTCCTGCAACCAGGCAAGCCGGGGCAGGCCGGACACCACAGGCCGCCCACGCGTGGCTCATGCCGGCAGAAACAGGACGAGGCGCTGCGGCCTCTCACCTGTGCCATCATCGGGCCCTCGGGGGCTGGGGGAAGCTGCGGCACGCACGAGAACCCCCAGCCGTCTGCATCCGGCTGCCAGCCACCGGGACCGGCTGCCGCTTGCACTCTGCCCAATTCGTGCATGGGCTCCAGCTTAAGGCCGGAGAAAACGCGATGAGGTGCCGCCACCTCTAACCCGGTACAGCGCTGCAGACCTTTCCACCGAGCCCTCCTGCAACCAGGCAAGCCGGGGCAGGCCGGACACCACAGGCCGCCCACGCGTGGCTCATGCCGGCAGAAACAGGACGAGGCGCTGCGGCCTCTCACCTGTGCCATCATCGGGCCCTCGGGGGCTGGGGGGAAGCTGCGGCACGCACGAGAACCCCCAGCCGTCTGCATCCGGCTGCCAGCCACCGGGACCGGCTGCCGCTTGCACTCTGCCCAATTCGTGCATGGGCTCCAGCTTAAGGCCGGAGAAAACGCGATGAGGTGCCGCCACCTCTAACCCGGTACAGCGCTGCAGACCTTTCCACCGAGCCCTCCTGCAACCAGGCAAGCCGGGGCAGGCCGGACACCACAGGCCGCCCACGCGTGGCTCATGCCGGCAAAAACAGGACGAGGCGCTGCGGCCTCTCACCTGTGCCATCATCGGGCCCTCGGGGGCTGGGGGGAAGCTGCGGCACGCACGAGAACCCCCAGCCGTCTGCATCCGGCTGCCAGCCACCGGGACCGGCTGCCGCTCTGCCCGCTCCAGCTTAAGGCCAGAGTCAAAGGACGAGGTGCCGCCACCTCGCCCGCCCATCACCAGGCCCTCAGGAGGCGGCGGCAGCCGCGGCGGGCTGGATGCTCACGGGCAGCTGCCCTCGCATATACCAGCGCTCCACCTTTGCCATCATCGGGCCCTCCGGGGCCGGGGGAAAGCCGAGGCAGGCTCGGCTCCACCCGGTCTTCCAGCGTTCGAGTGCCGGTGGCCGCCGCCGGCCACCGGGCTATGCCCTGCGGAATCCACCTTTGCACCTCTCGCACCACTCGGGTCAACAGCCACCGCCAGCCTGCCAGACCCTCGCAGGCGCCCGGCTGGCTTACTTGGAAAACACCGGGAGAGACCAACCGGCCGAACAGACAGAAAACGAGCCGAACCACCAGGCAAAACCACCACCACAACGGCCGCCCAGCGCTCCACTTCGCCGGCTGAGCCGTAAGCCTTGCAGCCGCTCACTAGCGCTGCTCCGTGCACGAGTCACCACTACCTCCTATAGTACGGGAGATCACGTCCCCGCCCCCGGCCGGCTCCAAGAGTGCCGTCCCTGCCCACCGGGGAGACCCGCCAATGACACCGACTTTTACGATGACGTAACTGGAGGCAGCGAAAAACAGCGACCCCTTGGCCAGCTCCGAGAAAGTGGCGGGGCTATCAGGTCTACCTCCCCGCCCCCGAAATGCGGCTAAGTCCCGCCGGAGCCGGGTAGACCTGGCGGCTCTTTTCACCGGCCGCTGCGGCAGCGACACCCCGCGTCCTCCGGGCGCCGCCGGCGGCCGCGCCGGCCTCCGGAGCCGGGTAGACCTGGCGGCCGCCCGCGGAGCCGGGTAGACCTGGCGGCCCTTTTCACCGGCCGCTGCGGCAGCGACACCCCGCGTCCTCCGGGCGCCGCCGGCGGCCGCGCCGGCCTCCGGAGCCGGGTAGACCTGGCGGCCGCCCGCGGAGCCGGGTAGACCTGGCGGCTCTTTTCACCGGCCGCTGCGGCAGCGACACCCCGCGTCCTCCGGGCGCCGCCGGCGGCCGCGCCGGCCTCCGGAGCCGGGTAGACCTGGCGGCCGCCCGCGGAGCCGGGTAGACCTGGCAGCCCTTTTCACCGGCCGCTGCGGCAGCGACACCCCGCGTCCTCCGGGCGCCGCCGGCGGCCGCGCCGGCCTCCGGAGCCGGGTAGACCTGGCGGCCGCCCGCGGAGCCGGGTAGACCTGGCGGCCCTTTTCACCGGCCGCTGCGGCAGCGACACCCCGCGTCCTCCGGGCGCCGCCGGCGGCCGCGCCGGCCTCCGGAGGCGGGTAGACCTGGCGGCCGCCCGCGGAGCCGGGTAGACCTGGCGGCCCTTTTCACCGGCCGCTGCGGCAGCGACACCCCGCGTCCTCCGGGCGCCGCCGGCGGCCGCGCCGGCCTCCGGAGCCGGGTAGACCTGGCGGCCGCCCGCGGAGCCGGGTAGACCTGGCAGCCGTTCGGTGCCCCTTGGGCGGGGGGGGGCGGGGGGGGCAGGTGCGCCTGTTTTTGGTTCGTTTTTTTCGTTTTTTTTTTTTTTTTTCTTTCTTTTGAGATTTTAGCAAATCTGATTAAAAGGGCCACCCTCTCCCGGTTCTCCCGGACGGCATTTCTTTCCCCCTCCCCTTCCCGAGTTTGAACCACTTCTACACCAAGGGAGCACGTTTAAACGTACTGTCTGATGCAAGAGTTATTTCACCTTTATTGATTCCGGCGGGAAATATTAATACAATATTAACGACAACCAGTTTTCAAAATAATTTTTGTTTCCTGACACACACACACCCCCCCCCCACCCTCGTCGTTCTCATGCACGTGCACGCACCTATTCCGAGCCGGTGGCTGCCAGGCACTTGCCAGCTTCACCACACCAGCCAGCCCCTCTGCTCCGCTGCTGCCCCCCCCCCCCCCCAACCATATTCTGTCGGCGGGGTCCGGGCAGAGGTGGCAGCCCCCGGCACAAACTGCCCGGCTCCCCGGCGCGAGTTCGCTGTTCACTGGGTGCCTTCAGGACTGGTAGCCCCTTGCCAGGTTCAGGTTCGGGTCCCGGCGCTGCTGGGTGCTCGCCGACTTTTGGTTTTGGTTTTTGCGGTCTTGGGCTTTTTTTGGGGGGTTGTTTTTAATTTTTCTCCCCCCCCCCCGCCTGGTTTTTTTTGGTGTTTTTTTGACGTTTTCCTTTTTTTAATAAAATAAATACTTTAAAATACATATCTGCGATCCTGCAGGCACTGCCACCCCCCCCCCCCCCGGTGACACACGCGCGCTCAGAGGCGCGCGCACACACACACACACACACACACACACACAGAACGCGACGCAGGCACACACAGCTACACGCACCCCTGCACGGGTGTGCTCCCCCTCCCTCCCCGCGCTGCAGTCCCGGACCTGCAGGCCAGTAGGTGCAGCCCCCCCCCCCCCCCCTCCCCCGGCCCCACCCGATCACAGACTTTCCGGCGCCCTGGAGACGGGGGGTTGGGGGGCGGGTGGCTGGGTGGGGTGGTCTGCAGCCCGGCAACGGGGCCCCCGGAAACTGTGGTGTTTCCCGCCACGGCAACGGTCTGCTGCTCAGTCGCGGCGGCAGCAGCGGCGGGGAAAGGAGGCTAGAAAAGAGGGGGGGCGAGAGCGGCTGGCGAGCAGGCGGGGAGCCTGGCGCAGAGGTAGGCTGGCGAGGGGGGACGGTGTGTCTTTTCGGAGAAGGCTTCTGTTTGGATCGGTTGGAGTTTTATTTTTTTTACTTCTCTCCCCCGTCCCCGTCCCCGTCCCCGTCCCCGTCCCCGTCCCCGTCCCCCCCCCCCCGGTCGTTTAGTTTTCCCCCCGCGGCGGGGGCGGGCAGGAGTGGAGCAGGGCGAGAGCGGCTGGCGAGCAGGCGGGGAGCCTGGCGCAGAGGCAGGCTGGCGAGGGGGGACGGTGTGTCTTTTCGGAGAAGGCTTCTGTTTGGATCGGTTGGAGTTTTATTTTTTTTACTTCTCTCCCCCGTCCCCGTCCCCGTCCCCGTCCCCCCCCCCCCGGTCGTTTAGTTTTCCCCCCGCGGCGGGGGCGGGCAGGAATGGAGCAGGGCGAGAGCGGCTGGCGAGCAGGCGGGGAGCCTGGCGCAGAGGCAGGCTGGCGAGGGGGGACGGTGTGTCTTTTCGGAGAAGGCTTCTGTTTGGATCGGTTGGAGTTTTATTTTTTTTACTTCTCTCCCCCGTCCCCGTCCCCGTCCCCGTCCCCCCCCCCCCCGGTCGTTTAGTTTTCCCCCCGCGGCGGGGGCGGGCAGGAGTGGAGCAGGGCGAGAGCGGCTGGCGAGCAGGCGGGGAGCCTGGCGCAGAGGCAGGCTGGCGAGGGGGGACGGTGTGTCTTTTCGGAGAAGGCTTCTGTTTGGATCGGTTGGAGTTTTATTTTTTTTACTTCTCTCCCCCGTCCCCGTCCCCGTCCCACCCCCCCGGTCGTTTAGTTTTCCCCCCGCGGCGGGGGCGGGCGGGAGTGGAGCAGGGCGAGTGCGTGGCTGGCTGAGAAAGAAAGGCGGGAGCGGGGCCACGGGTGCGGCAGGATAGGGACTCGGCAGCTGGGGTTTAGAGACGGCAGGGCACCGGGGGGGCTCCCCTCTCCCGCCCGGGCACGGAGCCGGCAGGGACGCCGCAGGGTCCTAAAGTCTCCCGCCTTCCACCACCGGGGGCGGCAAGCCTGGTGGCGGAAGGGGGGAGCAGGGGCAGCCAGGCTCGGCGCGAACTGCGTGGCGGGAGGGCGGGGGGGCGGTGTGTGTGTGCGTGCAGCGGCGGGCCCGGGGTGACGGGGGTGGGGGGTGTCGGCCCGGGGCCCTGTTTCGGGCGGGGGGGGGGGGGGCTGCGCGCGTGTGCGTTTTGAGCGCACGACTGTGAGCGGGGCAGCGGGTGGAGGGTTTGGGCTGGGGGGGGCCGGTTGCGGGGGGGGGGGTGCGCACGTGTGTAGCCCCGTGCGAGTGGGTGCGGTGGCGGGCGGGAGGTGTTTGGGGCGGGGACTCGAATGGGGGGGGGCAGTGCGTGCGTGCGCGTGCGTGTGTCTAAGGGCGGGTGAGCGGCTGCAGCAGCAGGCGGTGGGCGTTCGGGCCGGGGGCCTGTTTTGGCGGGGTGCGGGCGCGCACGCAGGTGGAAATGAGAAAGATTTGTAACGGTGTCGCTAACGCCGCTTTCTCTGTTACAGCCCGGGTGGTCGGCCGCTTCGACGTCCGGCCTGCGCCCGTGCCTGCCTACGGGCGATGCGCTCGGCTCCCGGTCGGACCCGTCCCTGGCAAAGCAGCAGCCGCGTGCCTCGGCCTGGGCAGAGACCTGGGGCTCCAGGGCCCCAGCCAGGGCTGCCGGAGAGGCGCGCCGCGCTTCCGACAGAGGGGCATCAGCGGCTCCGTCGCCGGCGGGATGCGTTCGAGCGGTGAGGAAGGTCCCAGCGGCCTTAGGCGGTGGCGGGGGGCGCGCTCCTTCGGCGACGGGGAGCGGGGGGGAAACGGCCCCGGGGCGGGCCGGTCAGCCGGCACGGCGGCCACGCGAGCTCGTCGTCTCCAAGGATGCTCGGCTAAGTCGGCCTCGGCCACAGGGACCGCTTGTCAGGCAGCCGACTGGCTTTCTTCAGAGGCCTGCGAGACCGCCGTCCCTCGGAGGCCAATGAACAGTTAATGCGCGATAACGCAGGGGCCGGAGAACGCTAACGTTAACCAAGAGCGTCGCAAGGTCCTAAAGGAGTGCCGCAATCAAACTTTAGGAGTCGGTAATTTATAATACTGGTGACTACTAATCGAGTCATATTCAATCCGTGACGATCCGCTGGTAGGTACGTACGTACGTATTCCTTCTCCGGCTATTAACGAAGGGATGCACACCTAGCGTGCGTGAACGAATGAGTTTTGTTATTTAAGGAACTGCCAGAAAGCGTATTACCGCGTAGCGCTAAATCAGTCGGTAGGTGACGCTCCATAAACGATACAATCCAGCATCGCTCGTCAACTGTTAATAACTTCAATCGATGACGATTCATAGCGTATCGATTCTTCTGTATTCGTTTAGGAGCGGATCCCACGCCAACGGTGCCACGCGGTACCCCGACGGCCACCGACTCGTACAGAGACGAGAGAGCAGCGTCGGCGCCTCTTCCCGAAGAAGTCGTTACCGATAAAGTACACCGACTGCGGGTAACGCTTTGCTCTCACGTTTTTGACGCGTGCCTGCCTGCCTGCCTGCCTGCGTGCGCGGTAAAAGACAAGCTGTCAGACACAATAAATTTTAAGAAAGTGGAATCGCGGAGCGGTCTTAATACACTAACCAGGACCGGCCCGTAGCGCGGCCAGGGAATGCAGGCCGACCCTGCAGCGTGGCCAGGTTTACCCGGAGACACAGGTAAGGAGGCCAGGACTACCCCGGAGCATCAGGTAGGGATACCGGGCTGACCCCCAGAGGGTCAGGTAGGGTGGCCGGGCCTACCCCGGAGCGCCTGTAGGGACCGCAGGTGTACCCCGGAGCACCGGTAGGGGTACCGGCACTACCCCGGAGCATGAGGTAGGGGCGCCAGGCCTACCCCGGAGCGTCGGGTAGGGATACCGGGCTGACCCCAGAGAGTCAGGTAGGGTGGCCGGGCCTACCCCGGAGCGCCTGTAGGGACCGCAGGTGTACCCCGGAGCACCGGTAGGGGTACCGGCACTACCCCGGAGGATGAGGTAGGGGCGCCAGGCCTACCCCGGAGCGTCGGGTAGGGATACCGGGCTGACCCCAGAGGGTCAGGTAGGGTGGCCGGGCCTACCCCGGAGCGCCTGTAGGGACCGCAGGTGTACCCCGGAGCACCGGTAGGGGTACCGGCACTACCCCGGAGGATGAGGTAGGGGCGCCAGGCCTACCCCGGAGCGTCGGGTAGGGACACCGGGCTGACCCCAGAGGGTCAGGTAGGGTGGCCGGGCCTACCCCGGAGCGCCTGTAGGGACCGCAGGTGTACCCCGGAGCACCGGTAGGGGTACCGGCACTACCCCGGAGGATGAGGTAGGGGCGCCAGGCCTACCCCGGAGCGTCGGGTAGGGATACCGGGCTGACCCCAGAGGGTCAGGTAGGGTGGCCGGGCCTACCCCGGAGCGCCTGTAGGGACCGCAGGTGTACCCCGGAGCACCGGCAGGGGTACCGGTACTACCCCGGAGGATGAGGTAGGGGCGCCAGGCCTACCCCGGAGCGTCGGGTAGGGATACCGGGCTGACCCCAGAGGGTCAGGTAGGGTGGCCGGGCCTACCCCGGAGCGCCTGTAGGGACCGCAGGTGTACCCCGGAGCACCGGCAGGGGTACCGGTACTACCCCGGAGGATGAGGTAGGGGCGCCAGGCCTACCCCGGAGCGTCGGGTAGGGATACCGGGCTGACCCCAGAGGGTCAGGTAGGGTGGCCGGGCCTACCCCGGAGCGCCTGTAGGGACCGCAGGTGTACCCCGGAGCACCGGTAGGGGTACCGGCACTACCCCGGAGGATGAGGTAGGGGCGCCAGGCCTACCCCGGAGCGTCGGGTAGGGACACCGGGCTGACCCCGGAGGGTCAGGTAGGGTGGCCGGGCCTACCCCGGAGCGCCTGTAGGGACCGCAGGTGTACCCCGGAGCACCGGCAGGGGTACCGGCACTACCCCAGAGGATGAGGTAGGGGCGCCAGGCCTACCCCGGAGCGTCGGGTAGGGATACCGGGCTGACCCCGGAGGGTCAGGTAGGGTGGCCGGGCCTACCCCGGAGCGCCTGTACGGACCGCAGGTGTACCCCGGAGCACCGGCAGGGGTACCGGCACTACCCCGGAGGATGAGGTAGGGGCGCCAGGCCTACCCCGGAGCGTCGGGTAGGGACACCGGGCTGACCCCAGAGGGTCAGGTAGGGTGGCCGGGCCTACCCCGGAGCGCCTGTAGGGACAGCAGGTGTACCCCGGAGCACCGGTAGGGGTACGGGTACTACCCCGGAGGATGAGGTAGGGGCGCCAGGCCTACCCCGGAGCGTCGGGTAGGGATACCGGGCTGACCCCAGAGGGTCAGGTAGGGTGGCCGGGCCTACCCCGGAGCGCCTGTAGGGACCGCAGGTGTACCCCGGAGCACCGGCAGGGGTACCGGTACTACCCCGGAGGATGAGGTAGGGGCGCCAGGCCTACCCCGGAGCGTCGGGTAGGGATACCGGGCTGACCCCAGAGGGTCAGGTAGGGTGGCCGGGCCTACCCCGGAGCGCCTGTAGGGACCGCAGGTGTACCCCGGAGCACCGGTAGGGGTACCGGCACTACCCCGGAGGATGAGGTAGGGGCGCCAGGCCTACCCCGGAGCGTCGGGTAGGGACACCGGGCTGACCCCGGAGGGTCAGGTAGGGTGGCCGGGCCTACCCCGGAGCGCCTGTAGGGACCGCAGGTGTACCCCGGAGCACCGGCAGGGGTACCGGCACTACCCCAGAGGATGAGGTAGGGGCGCCAGGCCTACCCCGGAGCGTCGGGTAGGGATACCGGGCTGACCCCGGAGGGTCAGGTAGGGTGGCCGGGCCTACCCCGGAGCGCCTGTACGGACCGCAGGTGTACCCCGGAGCACCGGCAGGGGTACCGGCACTACCCCGGAGGATGAGGTAGGGGCGCCAGGCCTACCCCGGAGCGTCGGGTAGGGACACCGGGCTGACCCCAGAGGGTCAGGTAGGGTGGCCGGGCCTACCCCGGAGCGCCTGTAGGGACAGCAGGTGTACCCCGGAGCACCGGTAGGGGTACGGGTACTACCCCGGAGGATGAGGTAGGGGCGCCAGGCCTACCCTGGAGCGTCGGGTAGGGACACCGGGCTGACCCCAGAGGGTCAGGTAGGGTGGCCGGGCCTACCCCGGAGCGCCTGTAGGGACAGCAGGTGTATCCCGGAGCACCGGTAGGGGTACGGGTACTACCCCGGAGGATGAGGTAGGGGCGTCAGGCCTACCCCGGAGTGTCGGGTAGGGATACCGGGCTGACCCCAGAGGGTCAGGTAGGGTGGCCGGGCCTACCCCGGAGCGCCTGTAGGGACAGCAGGTGTATCCCGGAGCACCGGTAGGGGTACCGGCACTACCCCGGAGGATGAGGTAGGGGCGTCAGGCCTACCCCGGAGCGTCGGGTAGGGATACCGGGCTGACCCCAGAGGGTCAGGTAGGGTGGCCGGGCCTACCCCGGAGCGCCTGTAGGGACCGCAGGTGTACCCCGGAGCACCGGTAGGGGTACCGGTACTACCCCGGAGGATGAGGAAGGGGCGCCAGGCCTACCCCGGAGCGTCGGGTAGGGACACCGGGCTGACCCCAGAGGGTCAGGTAGGGTGGCCGGGCCTACCCCGGAGCGCCTGTAGGGACCGCAGGTGTACCCCGGAGCACCGGTAGGGGTACCGGTACTACCCCGGAGCATGAGGTAGGGGCGCCAGGCCTACCCCGGAGCGTCGGGTAGGGATACCGGGCTGACCCCAGAGGGTCAGGTAGGGTGGCCGGGCCTACCCCGGAGCGCCTGCAGGGACAGCAGGTGTACCCCGGAGCACCGGCAGGGGTACCGGTACTACCCCGGAGCATGAGGTAGGGGCGCCAGGCGTACCCCGGAGCGCCTGTAGGGACAGCAGGTGTATCCCGGAGCACCGGTAGGGGTACGGGTACTACCCCGGAGGATGAGGTAGGGGCGTCAGGCCTACCCCGGAGTGTCGGGTAGGGATACCGGGCTGACCCCAGAGGGTCAGGTAGGGTGGCCGGGCCTACCCCGGAGCGCCTGTAGGGACAGCAGGTGTATCCCGGAGCACCGGTAGGGGTACCGGCACTACCCCGGAGGATGAGGTAGGGGCGTCAGGCCTACCCCGGAGCGTCGGGTAGGGATACCGGGCTGACCCCAGAGGGTCAGGTAGGGTGGCCGGGCCTACCCCGGAGCGCCTGTAGGGACCGCAGGTGTACCCCGGAGCACCGGTAGGGGTACCGGTACTACCCCGGAGGATGAGGAAGGGGCGCCAGGCCTACCCCGGAGCGTCGGGTAGGGACACCGGGCTGACCCCAGAGGGTCAGGTAGGGTGGCCGGGCCTACCCCGGAGCGCCTGTAGGGACCGCAGGTGTACCCCGGAGCACCGGTAGGGGTACCGGTACTACCCCGGAGCATGAGGTAGGGGCGCCAGGCCTACCCCGGAGCGTCGGGTAGGGATACCGGGCTGACCCCAGAGGGTCAGGTAGGGTGGCCGGGCCTACCCCGGAGCGCCTGCAGGGACAGCAGGTGTACCCCGGAGCACCGGCAGGGGTACCGGTACTACCCCGGAGCATGAGGTAGGGGCGCCAGGCGTACCCCGGAGCGTCGGGTAGGGACACCGGGCTGACCCCAGAGGGTCAGGTAGGGTGGCCGGGACTACCCCGGAGCGCCTGTAGGGACAGCAGGGGTATCCCGGAGCACCGGTAGGGGTACGGGTACTACCCCGGAGGATGAGGTAGGGGCGTCAGGCCTACCCCGGAGCGTCGGGTAGGGATACCGGGCTGACCCCAGAGGGTCAGGTAGGGTGGCCGGGCCTACCCTGGAGGGTCAGGATGGGGGGCCGGGATCCATCGCCGCGTGCCCGTAGGGACAGCAGGTAGAACTCCGGCGCATCACAAAGGGTTCCGCCACGGGCCCAAAGTACTGGTGGGGGAACGGGTTCTATCCCGGAACGTCGCCTGGGGACACCGGGCGTAAGGCGGAGGGTCGGGTACGAAGGCTGGGTCTAAACTCGCGCGCCCGTAGGGACAGCAGTTTTTCCCCCGGCGTACCGGGCGGGGGTACCGGTACTGCCCCGGAGTACTGACGGGGGTACACGGGTACTGCCCCGGAGTACCGGGCGGGGGTATACGGGTACTACCCCGGAGTACCGGGCGGGCTCACGGGTACTGCCCCGGAGTACCGGGCGGGGGTACCGGTACTGCCCCGGAGTACCGGGCGGGGGCATACGGGTACTGCCCCGGAGTACCGGGCGGGGGTATACGGGTACTACCCCGGAGTACCGGGCGGGGGCAGGGGTACTGCCCCGGAGTACCGGGCGGGGGTACCGGTACGACACCAGAGCGCTGGGAAGCAACGCCAGGCCTACCCCGGAGTATCAGGTAGGGATACCGGGCCTACCCTGGAGGGTCAGGATGGGGGGCCGGGATCTAACACCGCGCGCCCGTAGGGACAGCAGGCGGAACTCTGGCGCGTCACAAAGGGTTCCGCCACGGGCCCAGAGTACTGGTGGG
>NW_027439207.1:935000-947500 GCF_964188355.1 Buteo buteo | reverse complement strand
ACGAAAAGCATCAGAGACGGCAGCGGCGGAGGGGGACGCCCCCCTGCCGCCCGCGGCACGCCTCGGGGCCCACCCGGGCAGGTGCAGCCCACACTCGCCTTTTTTCCCCGTTTCCTTGGCTCAGCCGCCCCACCGCCCAGCGCTGCTCACGGCCGGCACCTGCGGGTACCCGGACCGAGGCCAGCACCGGCGCCTCGCGTGTTTCAGGACACCTGAGGGCTCGCGGGGCCACGCGGCCGTCACACAGCCCGGTTCAGTAAAGAAGCCCGAGGAACCCCGCTGAGCAGGGGAGGACGACACTGCCGCCATCGCGGCCCCCTTCGCTCGGGGGGGGTGCAGGACACCACTTCGCATGCAACGGGAAGCGAATTGGAAAGGAGACCACCCTGCCTGAACACCGGACACTGCCGTGACTCCCTATTACGGGGAGCACAGAAGAGCCGGCCCGCCGAGGGCCCTCTCCGACGCGACCCGAAAGGCCTCATCGATCAGTAAGGGAAGGGAACGGAGGAAGGAGCGGAGGCCCCACGGCCACGAGTCCTGGGACAGCGACGGCCACTCGCACCCATCGCCAACCGGGGGCGGACGGCAGGTGCGGGGGCTCTGCGTGCGAGTGAGAGGGCAACGTCTGCGGAGAGGTGCAACGCCGGCCTGAACACCGGCAGAGCCGGCCCGCCGGGAAGCCCCTCCGACGCGCCCTAAACGCCTCATCGATCAGTAAGGGAAGGGAAAGGAGGAAGGAGCGGAGGCCCCACGGCCACGAGTCCTGGGACAGCGACGGCCACTCGCACCCATCGCCAACCGGGGGCGGACGGCAGGTGCGGGGGCTCTGCGTGCGAGTGAGAGGGCAACGTCTGCGGAGAGGTGCAACGCCGGCCTGAACACCGGCAGAGCCGGCCCGCCGGGAAGCCCCTCCGACGCGCCCTAAACGCCTCATCGATCAGTAAGGGAAGGGAACGGAGGAAGGAGCGGAGGCCCCACGGCCACGAGTCCTGGGACAGCGACGGCCACTCGCACCCATCGCCAACCGGGGGCGGACGGCAGGTGCGGGGGCTCTGCGTGCGAGTGAGAGGGCAACGTCTGCGGAGAGGTGCAACGCCGGCCTGAACACCGGCAGAGCCGGCCCGCCGGGAAGCCCCTCCGACGCGCCCTAAACGCCTCATCGATCAGTAAGGGAAGGGAACGGAGGAAGGAGCGGAGGCCCCACGGCCACGAGTCCTGGGACAGCGACGGCCACTCGCACCCGTCGCCAACCGGGGGCGGACGGCAGGTGCGGGGGCTCTGCGTGCGAGTGAGGGCAACGCCTGCGAGAGGTGCTCCAACGGCCTGAACACCGGCAGAGCCGGCCCGCCGTGGAGGCTCTCCGACGCACCCGAGGACGCCTCAGCGGGCGCTGCCTGTGGGTCTGGATCAGTCAAATCGTGGAGCGGGAGGTGCCACGGGCCACCCGGCTCCAGACAACGATTCCCTTGAGGAAGGTAACGGGACCGGGGGATGGCCACAGCAGGCTCAACTCCCCCAGCTCCTCCAGCGTTCGAGTGCCGGCAACCGCCACCGGCTGCCGGTCTTTGCCCGCCCCACAGGCAACCGCTTGCCGTCGGGGAAAAAAAAGGCACCTGGACCCATGCCGCGCACGGGTGTTCGGGGCCTGGGGGAATGCCACAGAAGCGAGACAACCCCAGCCGCCTGCGTTCGACTTGCCAGCCACCAGGTACAGCCGCACTTTTCTTCCCGCTTCGCGGGCTCCAGCTTAAGGCCGGAGAAAACGCGATGAGGTGCCGCCACCTCTAACCCGGTACAGCGCTGCAGACCTTTCCACCGAGCCCTCCTGCAACCAGGCAAGCCGGGGCAGGCCGGACACCACAGGCCGCCCACGCGTGGCTCATGCCGGCAGAAACAGGACGAGGCGCTGCGGCCTCTCACCTGTGCCATCATCGGGCCCTCGGGGGCTGGGGGAAGCTGCGGCACGCACGAGAACCCCCAGCCGTCTGCATCCGGCTGCCAGCCACCGGGACCGGCTGCCGCTTGCACTCTGCCCAATTCGTGCATGGGCTCCAGCTTAAGGCCGGAGAAAACGCGATGAGGTGCCGCCACCTCTAACCCGGTACAGCGCTGCAGACCTTTCCACCGAGCCCTCCTGCAACCAGGCAAGCCGGGGCAGGCCGGACACCACAGGCCGCCCACGCGTGGCTCATGCCGGCAGAAACAGGACGAGGCGCTGCGGCCTCTCACCTGTGCCATCATCGGGCCCTCGGGGGCTGGGGGGAAGCTGCGGCACGCACGAGAACCCCCAGCCGTCTGCATCCGGCTGCCAGCCACCGGGACCGGCTGCCGCTTGCACTCTGCCCAATTCGTGCATGGGCTCCAGCTTAAGGCCGGAGAAAACGCGATGAGGTGCCGCCACCTCTAACCCGGTACAGCGCTGCAGACCTTTCCACCGAGCCCTCCTGCAACCAGGCAAGCCGGGGCAGGCCGGACACCACAGGCCGCCCACGCGTGGCTCATGCCGGCAGAAACAGGACGAGGCGCTGCGGCCTCTCACCTGTGCCATCATCGGGCCCTCGGGGGCTGGGGGGAAGCTGCGGCACGCACGAGAACCCCCAGCCGTCTGCATCCGGCTGCCAGCCACCGGGACCGGCTGCCGCTTGCACTCTGCCCAATTCGTGCATGGGCTCCAGCTTAAGGCCGGAGAAAACGCGATGAGGTGCCGCCACCTCTAACCCGGTACAGCGCTGCAGACCTTTCCACCGAGCCCTCCTGCAACCAGGCAAGCCGGGGCAGGCCGGACACCACAGGCCGCCCACGCGTGGCTCATGCCGGCAAAAACAGGACGAGGCGCTGCGGCCTCTCACCTGTGCCATCATCGGGCCCTCGGGGGCTGGGGGGAAGCTGCGGCACGCACGAGAACCCCCAGCCGTCTGCATCCGGCTGCCAGCCACCGGGACCGGCTGCCGCTCTGCCCGCTCCAGCTTAAGGCCAGAGTCAAAGGACGAGGTGCCGCCACCTCGCCCGCCCATCACCAGGCCCTCAGGAGGCGGCGGCAGCCGCGGCGGGCTGGATGCTCACGGGCAGCTGCCCTCGCATATACCAGCGCTCCACCTTTGCCATCATCGGGCCCTCCGGGGCCGGGGGAAAGCCGAGGCAGGCTCGGCTCCACCCGGTCTTCCAGCGTTCGAGTGCCGGTGGCCGCCGCCGGCCACCGGGCTATGCCCTGCGGAATCCACCTTTGCACCTCTCGCACCACTCGGGTCAACAGCCACCGCCAGCCTGCCAGACCCTCGCAGGCGCCCGGCTGGCTTACTTGGAAAACACCGGGAGAGACCAACCGGCCGAACAGACAGAAAACGAGCCGAACCACCAGGCAAAACCACCACCACAACGGCCGCCCAGCGCTCCACTTCGCCGGCTGAGCCGTAAGCCTTGCAGCCGCTCACTAGCGCTGCTCCGTGCACGAGTCACCACTACCTCCTATAGTACGGGAGATCACGTCCCCGCCCCCGGCCGGCTCCAAGAGTGCCGTCCCTGCCCACCGGGGAGACCCGCCAATGACACCGACTTTTACGATGACGTAACTGGAGGCAGCGAAAAACAGCGACCCCTTGGCCAGCTCCGAGAAAGTGGCGGGGCTATCAGGTCTACCTCCCCGCCCCCGAAATGCGGCTAAGTCCCGCCGGAGCCGGGTAGACCTGGCGGCTCTTTTCACCGGCCGCTGCGGCAGCGACACCCCGCGTCCTCCGGGCGCCGCCGGCGGCCGCGCCGGCCTCCGGAGCCGGGTAGACCTGGCGGCCGCCCGCGGAGCCGGGTAGACCTGGCGGCCCTTTTCACCGGCCGCTGCGGCAGCGACACCCCGCGTCCTCCGGGCGCCGCCGGCGGCCGCGCCGGCCTCCGGAGCCGGGTAGACCTGGCGGCCGCCCGCGGAGCCGGGTAGACCTGGCGGCTCTTTTCACCGGCCGCTGCGGCAGCGACACCCCGCGTCCTCCGGGCGCCGCCGGCGGCCGCGCCGGCCTCCGGAGCCGGGTAGACCTGGCGGCCGCCCGCGGAGCCGGGTAGACCTGGCAGCCCTTTTCACCGGCCGCTGCGGCAGCGACACCCCGCGTCCTCCGGGCGCCGCCGGCGGCCGCGCCGGCCTCCGGAGCCGGGTAGACCTGGCGGCCGCCCGCGGAGCCGGGTAGACCTGGCGGCCCTTTTCACCGGCCGCTGCGGCAGCGACACCCCGCGTCCTCCGGGCGCCGCCGGCGGCCGCGCCGGCCTCCGGAGGCGGGTAGACCTGGCGGCCGCCCGCGGAGCCGGGTAGACCTGGCGGCCCTTTTCACCGGCCGCTGCGGCAGCGACACCCCGCGTCCTCCGGGCGCCGCCGGCGGCCGCGCCGGCCTCCGGAGCCGGGTAGACCTGGCGGCCGCCCGCGGAGCCGGGTAGACCTGGCAGCCGTTCGGT
Source organism: Buteo buteo (assembly GCF_964188355.1). NCBI lineage: Eukaryota > Metazoa > Chordata > Aves > Accipitriformes > Accipitridae > Buteo > Buteo buteo. Next base: position 943,066 of record NW_027439207.1, on the reverse strand, counting down.
GCCCCTTGGGCGGGGGGGGGCGGGGGGGGCAGGTGCGCCTGTTTTTGGTTCGTTTTTTTCGTTTTTTTTTTTTTTTTTCTTTCTTTTGAGATTTTAGCAAATCTGATTAAAAGGGCCACCCTCTCCCGGTTCTCCCGGACGGCATTTCTTTCCCCCTCCCCTTCCCGAGTTTGAACCACTTCTACACCAAGGGAGCACGTTTAAACGTACTGTCTGATGCAAGAGTTATTTCACCTTTATTGATTCCGGCGGGAAATATTAATACAATATTAACGACAACCAGTTTTCAAAATAATTTTTGTTTCCTGACACACACACACCCCCCCCCCACCCTCGTCGTTCTCATGCACGTGCACGCACCTATTCCGAGCCGGTGGCTGCCAGGCACTTGCCAGCTTCACCACACCAGCCAGCCCCTCTGCTCCGCTGCTGCCCCCCCCCCCCCCCAACCATATTCTGTCGGCGGGGTCCGGGCAGAGGTGGCAGCCCCCGGCACAAACTGCCCGGCTCCCCGGCGCGAGTTCGCTGTTCACTGGGTGCCTTCAGGACTGGTAGCCCCTTGCCAGGTTCAGGTTCGGGTCCCGGCGCTGCTGGGTGCTCGCCGACTTTTGGTTTTGGTTTTTGCGGTCTTGGGCTTTTTTTGGGGGGTTGTTTTTAATTTTTCTCCCCCCCCCCCGCCTGGTTTTTTTTGGTGTTTTTTTGACGTTTTCCTTTTTTTAATAAAATAAATACTTTAAAATACATATCTGCGATCCTGCAGGCACTGCCACCCCCCCCCCCCCCGGTGACACACGCGCGCTCAGAGGCGCGCGCACACACACACACACACACACACACACACAGAACGCGACGCAGGCACACACAGCTACACGCACCCCTGCACGGGTGTGCTCCCCCTCCCTCCCCGCGCTGCAGTCCCGGACCTGCAGGCCAGTAGGTGCAGCCCCCCCCCCCCCCCCTCCCCCGGCCCCACCCGATCACAGACTTTCCGGCGCCCTGGAGACGGGGGGTTGGGGGGCGGGTGGCTGGGTGGGGTGGTCTGCAGCCCGGCAACGGGGCCCCCGGAAACTGTGGTGTTTCCCGCCACGGCAACGGTCTGCTGCTCAGTCGCGGCGGCAGCAGCGGCGGGGAAAGGAGGCTAGAAAAGAGGGGGGGCGAGAGCGGCTGGCGAGCAGGCGGGGAGCCTGGCGCAGAGGTAGGCTGGCGAGGGGGGACGGTGTGTCTTTTCGGAGAAGGCTTCTGTTTGGATCGGTTGGAGTTTTATTTTTTTTACTTCTCTCCCCCGTCCCCGTCCCCGTCCCCGTCCCCGTCCCCGTCCCCGTCCCCCCCCCCCCGGTCGTTTAGTTTTCCCCCCGCGGCGGGGGCGGGCAGGAGTGGAGCAGGGCGAGAGCGGCTGGCGAGCAGGCGGGGAGCCTGGCGCAGAGGCAGGCTGGCGAGGGGGGACGGTGTGTCTTTTCGGAGAAGGCTTCTGTTTGGATCGGTTGGAGTTTTATTTTTTTTACTTCTCTCCCCCGTCCCCGTCCCCGTCCCCGTCCCCCCCCCCCCGGTCGTTTAGTTTTCCCCCCGCGGCGGGGGCGGGCAGGAATGGAGCAGGGCGAGAGCGGCTGGCGAGCAGGCGGGGAGCCTGGCGCAGAGGCAGGCTGGCGAGGGGGGACGGTGTGTCTTTTCGGAGAAGGCTTCTGTTTGGATCGGTTGGAGTTTTATTTTTTTTACTTCTCTCCCCCGTCCCCGTCCCCGTCCCCGTCCCCCCCCCCCCCGGTCGTTTAGTTTTCCCCCCGCGGCGGGGGCGGGCAGGAGTGGAGCAGGGCGAGAGCGGCTGGCGAGCAGGCGGGGAGCCTGGCGCAGAGGCAGGCTGGCGAGGGGGGACGGTGTGTCTTTTCGGAGAAGGCTTCTGTTTGGATCGGTTGGAGTTTTATTTTTTTTACTTCTCTCCCCCGTCCCCGTCCCCGTCCCACCCCCCCGGTCGTTTAGTTTTCCCCCCGCGGCGGGGGCGGGCGGGAGTGGAGCAGGGCGAGTGCGTGGCTGGCTGAGAAAGAAAGGCGGGAGCGGGGCCACGGGTGCGGCAGGATAGGGACTCGGCAGCTGGGGTTTAGAGACGGCAGGGCACCGGGGGGGCTCCCCTCTCCCGCCCGGGCACGGAGCCGGCAGGGACGCCGCAGGGTCCTAAAGTCTCCCGCCTTCCACCACCGGGGGCGGCAAGCCTGGTGGCGGAAGGGGGGAGCAGGGGCAGCCAGGCTCGGCGCGAACTGCGTGGCGGGAGGGCGGGGGGGCGGTGTGTGTGTGCGTGCAGCGGCGGGCCCGGGGTGACGGGGGTGGGGGGTGTCGGCCCGGGGCCCTGTTTCGGGCGGGGGGGGGGGGGGCTGCGCGCGTGTGCGTTTTGAGCGCACGACTGTGAGCGGGGCAGCGGGTGGAGGGTTTGGGCTGGGGGGGGCCGGTTGCGGGGGGGGGGGTGCGCACGTGTGTAGCCCCGTGCGAGTGGGTGCGGTGGCGGGCGGGAGGTGTTTGGGGCGGGGACTCGAATGGGGGGGGGCAGTGCGTGCGTGCGCGTGCGTGTGTCTAAGGGCGGGTGAGCGGCTGCAGCAGCAGGCGGTGGGCGTTCGGGCCGGGGGCCTGTTTTGGCGGGGTGCGGGCGCGCACGCAGGTGGAAATGAGAAAGATTTGTAACGGTGTCGCTAACGCCGCTTTCTCTGTTACAGCCCGGGTGGTCGGCCGCTTCGACGTCCGGCCTGCGCCCGTGCCTGCCTACGGGCGATGCGCTCGGCTCCCGGTCGGACCCGTCCCTGGCAAAGCAGCAGCCGCGTGCCTCGGCCTGGGCAGAGACCTGGGGCTCCAGGGCCCCAGCCAGGGCTGCCGGAGAGGCGCGCCGCGCTTCCGACAGAGGGGCATCAGCGGCTCCGTCGCCGGCGGGATGCGTTCGAGCGGTGAGGAAGGTCCCAGCGGCCTTAGGCGGTGGCGGGGGGCGCGCTCCTTCGGCGACGGGGAGCGGGGGGGAAACGGCCCCGGGGCGGGCCGGTCAGCCGGCACGGCGGCCACGCGAGCTCGTCGTCTCCAAGGATGCTCGGCTAAGTCGGCCTCGGCCACAGGGACCGCTTGTCAGGCAGCCGACTGGCTTTCTTCAGAGGCCTGCGAGACCGCCGTCCCTCGGAGGCCAATGAACAGTTAATGCGCGATAACGCAGGGGCCGGAGAACGCTAACGTTAACCAAGAGCGTCGCAAGGTCCTAAAGGAGTGCCGCAATCAAACTTTAGGAGTCGGTAATTTATAATACTGGTGACTACTAATCGAGTCATATTCAATCCGTGACGATCCGCTGGTAGGTACGTACGTACGTATTCCTTCTCCGGCTATTAACGAAGGGATGCACACCTAGCGTGCGTGAACGAATGAGTTTTGTTATTTAAGGAACTGCCAGAAAGCGTATTACCGCGTAGCGCTAAATCAGTCGGTAGGTGACGCTCCATAAACGATACAATCCAGCATCGCTCGTCAACTGTTAATAACTTCAATCGATGACGATTCATAGCGTATCGATTCTTCTGTATTCGTTTAGGAGCGGATCCCACGCCAACGGTGCCACGCGGTACCCCGACGGCCACCGACTCGTACAGAGACGAGAGAGCAGCGTCGGCGCCTCTTCCCGAAGAAGTCGTTACCGATAAAGTACACCGACTGCGGGTAACGCTTTGCTCTCACGTTTTTGACGCGTGCCTGCCTGCCTGCCTGCCTGCGTGCGCGGTAAAAGACAAGCTGTCAGACACAATAAATTTTAAGAAAGTGGAATCGCGGAGCGGTCTTAATACACTAACCAGGACCGGCCCGTAGCGCGGCCAGGGAATGCAGGCCGACCCTGCAGCGTGGCCAGGTTTACCCGGAGACACAGGTAAGGAGGCCAGGACTACCCCGGAGCATCAGGTAGGGATACCGGGCTGACCCCCAGAGGGTCAGGTAGGGTGGCCGGGCCTACCCCGGAGCGCCTGTAGGGACCGCAGGTGTACCCCGGAGCACCGGTAGGGGTACCGGCACTACCCCGGAGCATGAGGTAGGGGCGCCAGGCCTACCCCGGAGCGTCGGGTAGGGATACCGGGCTGACCCCAGAGAGTCAGGTAGGGTGGCCGGGCCTACCCCGGAGCGCCTGTAGGGACCGCAGGTGTACCCCGGAGCACCGGTAGGGGTACCGGCACTACCCCGGAGGATGAGGTAGGGGCGCCAGGCCTACCCCGGAGCGTCGGGTAGGGATACCGGGCTGACCCCAGAGGGTCAGGTAGGGTGGCCGGGCCTACCCCGGAGCGCCTGTAGGGACCGCAGGTGTACCCCGGAGCACCGGTAGGGGTACCGGCACTACCCCGGAGGATGAGGTAGGGGCGCCAGGCCTACCCCGGAGCGTCGGGTAGGGACACCGGGCTGACCCCAGAGGGTCAGGTAGGGTGGCCGGGCCTACCCCGGAGCGCCTGTAGGGACCGCAGGTGTACCCCGGAGCACCGGTAGGGGTACCGGCACTACCCCGGAGGATGAGGTAGGGGCGCCAGGCCTACCCCGGAGCGTCGGGTAGGGATACCGGGCTGACCCCAGAGGGTCAGGTAGGGTGGCCGGGCCTACCCCGGAGCGCCTGTAGGGACCGCAGGTGTACCCCGGAGCACCGGCAGGGGTACCGGTACTACCCCGGAGGATGAGGTAGGGGCGCCAGGCCTACCCCGGAGCGTCGGGTAGGGATACCGGGCTGACCCCAGAGGGTCAGGTAGGGTGGCCGGGCCTACCCCGGAGCGCCTGTAGGGACCGCAGGTGTACCCCGGAGCACCGGCAGGGGTACCGGTACTACCCCGGAGGATGAGGTAGGGGCGCCAGGCCTACCCCGGAGCGTCGGGTAGGGATACCGGGCTGACCCCAGAGGGTCAGGTAGGGTGGCCGGGCCTACCCCGGAGCGCCTGTAGGGACCGCAGGTGTACCCCGGAGCACCGGTAGGGGTACCGGCACTACCCCGGAGGATGAGGTAGGGGCGCCAGGCCTACCCCGGAGCGTCGGGTAGGGACACCGGGCTGACCCCGGAGGGTCAGGTAGGGTGGCCGGGCCTACCCCGGAGCGCCTGTAGGGACCGCAGGTGTACCCCGGAGCACCGGCAGGGGTACCGGCACTACCCCAGAGGATGAGGTAGGGGCGCCAGGCCTACCCCGGAGCGTCGGGTAGGGATACCGGGCTGACCCCGGAGGGTCAGGTAGGGTGGCCGGGCCTACCCCGGAGCGCCTGTACGGACCGCAGGTGTACCCCGGAGCACCGGCAGGGGTACCGGCACTACCCCGGAGGATGAGGTAGGGGCGCCAGGCCTACCCCGGAGCGTCGGGTAGGGACACCGGGCTGACCCCAGAGGGTCAGGTAGGGTGGCCGGGCCTACCCCGGAGCGCCTGTAGGGACAGCAGGTGTACCCCGGAGCACCGGTAGGGGTACGGGTACTACCCCGGAGGATGAGGTAGGGGCGCCAGGCCTACCCCGGAGCGTCGGGTAGGGATACCGGGCTGACCCCAGAGGGTCAGGTAGGGTGGCCGGGCCTACCCCGGAGCGCCTGTAGGGACCGCAGGTGTACCCCGGAGCACCGGCAGGGGTACCGGTACTACCCCGGAGGATGAGGTAGGGGCGCCAGGCCTACCCCGGAGCGTCGGGTAGGGATACCGGGCTGACCCCAGAGGGTCAGGTAGGGTGGCCGGGCCTACCCCGGAGCGCCTGTAGGGACCGCAGGTGTACCCCGGAGCACCGGTAGGGGTACCGGCACTACCCCGGAGGATGAGGTAGGGGCGCCAGGCCTACCCCGGAGCGTCGGGTAGGGACACCGGGCTGACCCCGGAGGGTCAGGTAGGGTGGCCGGGCCTACCCCGGAGCGCCTGTAGGGACCGCAGGTGTACCCCGGAGCACCGGCAGGGGTACCGGCACTACCCCAGAGGATGAGGTAGGGGCGCCAGGCCTACCCCGGAGCGTCGGGTAGGGATACCGGGCTGACCCCGGAGGGTCAGGTAGGGTGGCCGGGCCTACCCCGGAGCGCCTGTACGGACCGCAGGTGTACCCCGGAGCACCGGCAGGGGTACCGGCACTACCCCGGAGGATGAGGTAGGGGCGCCAGGCCTACCCCGGAGCGTCGGGTAGGGACACCGGGCTGACCCCAGAGGGTCAGGTAGGGTGGCCGGGCCTACCCCGGAGCGCCTGTAGGGACAGCAGGTGTACCCCGGAGCACCGGTAGGGGTACGGGTACTACCCCGGAGGATGAGGTAGGGGCGCCAGGCCTACCCTGGAGCGTCGGGTAGGGACACCGGGCTGACCCCAGAGGGTCAGGTAGGGTGGCCGGGCCTACCCCGGAGCGCCTGTAGGGACAGCAGGTGTATCCCGGAGCACCGGTAGGGGTACGGGTACTACCCCGGAGGATGAGGTAGGGGCGTCAGGCCTACCCCGGAGTGTCGGGTAGGGATACCGGGCTGACCCCAGAGGGTCAGGTAGGGTGGCCGGGCCTACCCCGGAGCGCCTGTAGGGACAGCAGGTGTATCCCGGAGCACCGGTAGGGGTACCGGCACTACCCCGGAGGATGAGGTAGGGGCGTCAGGCCTACCCCGGAGCGTCGGGTAGGGATACCGGGCTGACCCCAGAGGGTCAGGTAGGGTGGCCGGGCCTACCCCGGAGCGCCTGTAGGGACCGCAGGTGTACCCCGGAGCACCGGTAGGGGTACCGGTACTACCCCGGAGGATGAGGAAGGGGCGCCAGGCCTACCCCGGAGCGTCGGGTAGGGACACCGGGCTGACCCCAGAGGGTCAGGTAGGGTGGCCGGGCCTACCCCGGAGCGCCTGTAGGGACCGCAGGTGTACCCCGGAGCACCGGCAGGGGTACCGGTACTACCCCGGAGCATGAGGTAGGGGCGCCAGGCGTACCCCGGAGCGCCTGTAGGGACAGCAGGTGTATCCCGGAGCACCGGTAGGGGTACGGGTACTACCCCGGAGGATGAGGTAGGGGCGTCAGGCCTACCCCGGAGTGTCGGGTAGGGATACCGGGCTGACCCCAGAGGGTCAGGTAGGGTGGCCGGGCCTACCCCGGAGCGCCTGTAGGGACAGCAGGTGTATCCCGGAGCACCGGTAGGGGTACCGGCACTACCCCGGAGGATGAGGTAGGGGCGTCAGGCCTACCCCGGAGCGTCGGGTAGGGATACCGGGCTGACCCCAGAGGGTCAGGTAGGGTGGCCGGGCCTACCCCGGAGCGCCTGTAGGGACCGCAGGTGTACCCCGGAGCACCGGTAGGGGTACCGGTACTACCCCGGAGGATGAGGAAGGGGCGCCAGGCCTACCCCGGAGCGTCGGGTAGGGACACCGGGCTGACCCCAGAGGGTCAGGTAGGGTGGCCGGGCCTACCCCGGAGCGCCTGTAGGGACCGCAGGTGTACCCCGGAGCACCGGTAGGGGTACCGGTACTACCCCGGAGCATGAGGTAGGGGCGCCAGGCCTACCCCGGAGCGTCGGGTAGGGATACCGGGCTGACCCCAGAGGGTCAGGTAGGGTGGCCGGGCCTACCCCGGAGCGCCTGCAGGGACAGCAGGTGTACCCCGGAGCACCGGCAGGGGTACCGGTACTACCCCGGAGCATGAGGTAGGGGCGCCAGGCGTACCCCGGAGCGTCGGGTAGGGACACCGGGCTGACCCCAGAGGGTCAGGTAGGGTGGCCGGGACTACCCCGGAGCGCCTGTAGGGACAGCAGGGGTATCCCGGAGCACCGGTAGGGGTACGGGTACTACCCCGGAGGATGAGGTAGGGGCGTCAGGCCTACCCCGGAGCGTCGGGTAGGGATACCGGGCTGACCCCAGAGGGTCAGGTAGGGTGGCCGGGCCTACCCTGGAGGGTCAGGATGGGGGGCCGGGATCCATCGCCGCGTGCCCGTAGGGACAGCAGGTAGAACTCCGGCGCATCACAAAGGGTTCCGCCACGGGCCCAAAGTACTGGTGGGGGAACGGGTTCTATCCCGGAACGTCGCCTGGGGACACCGGGCGTAAGGCGGAGGGTCGGGTACGAAGGCTGGGTCTAAACTCGCGCGCCCGTAGGGACAGCAG